>NC_133617.1:127429478-127636978 GCF_048593235.1 Sminthopsis crassicaudata
TAGATTAATCTTACAGACAAGTAGTTGTTTTTTTGTTTGTTTGTTTGTTTGTTTTGTTTTGTTTTGTTTTTTCCCCTTTGCTTTGTTTTGCTTATTTTATAGGAATATATTTGGCAAAATCCATCAGGAAACATTCTACCAAATAATGGTAAGCAGAGGTATCCCATTTCATGATCTAAAAGTTATCACACCCTTTTATAATAACCCAGCAATAATTGGGATCTTTAATCTGGTTAAGAGTTACATTGTATCATGTAGAATTTGCAATCCTATAGGCAACCATCTTTCACAGCTTCTGAAATCTAGTTCAAACAAAATTTGTGCAGGTTTAATAAAGAAACAAAGTTTACAAATCTTATTAAATTGAAATTGTGCTAACCATGTTTCTTCATATGTACTTTTTTGTTACTCTTATTGGAATTATCCACTTGCAGTTAATTACTTCTAGAATATCCAGAAAGGTCTGGGGTTTGTTCTGTTGGTAACAGATGTAGAATCTCTGGTCAAAGTCCCTCCTTTTGTCACAAATGGAGTGAGTAAGTTACTCAACTCTTGCAAGGGCCAGATGTTGCGTACTAACTCATAAGGATGGCACAATTGGAGGATTCTCCATGGTATTCCTCTATCCTGGCCCTTCAGGTATCTAGATTGGCAGACAGATGAAGTCAGGCTCAGGGGTCCCAAAAAAACTGAAGAACATCAGGAATATATTCGATTCCTCTAAAGCTTTTTGGAGTGATCAGATAAAGAAGGTCACATCATCAGGAATGGGAGGAGGGAATAAAGCCAGGATGCTAAGACCAACTTGGGCAAGCTTTTCCCTCACTGCTTGGAGAAGGGTAGGTTAAAGGTCAGAGGCCTATCTTGGAAGACCAAGAGCCAGTTGATTGAAACTTCCAAGGCTTCCAGGAAACTGGCAGGGAATAAGTGGACAAGCAAGAAGGTACTGCTCCTGAAGTTCTCTTTTGGTGGGAGATCAGGCTCAGTCCTGGGTTCCCATAGCCCCCATCACAGAACTTTCAAAATTGGCCTCATAGGGCAGAGCCAAGATGGTGGAGAGAACAAATGCTTCTTTCTAAACTTCCTGGACCCTCAATTAATTAACAAAATCAGCCTCTGAATTAGTTCTAGACTGGCAGAATTCACAAATATTGAAGTGCAGCAAATTACCAGCAGAAAATAATTTCTAAGATAGCCAGAAAAGGTCTGTTGAACACAAACACAAAAGGCAAAGAGTGAACCCCAAAGTGCCAAAGTCTCAGGGGACCTGGCCACACCCATCAATCACCAGGAGTAAGTCAGCACCATCTCAGTGCAGCCCCTGCTGCTCCACTGCCACTTTGCTAGGACTTGTAGAAGAAGCTTGTAAAAACTTCCTTACCTAAAAGCAAATCCCAACTTTTTTAAAAAAAAAATGAGTAAAAAGGTAAAATGACCTCTAAGGATTAATAGTTTCTATGGTGAAAGAGAAGAATAGATTTGAAATCCTGAGGAGACTAAAAGCAGATTATCTCCAGATGAAGCCCCAAATAGTAATATAACCTGGTTCCCTTCACACAAGGATCTCCTAGAAGAAATTAAAAAGGATCTCAAAAAAGAGCTAGAAGAAAAATGGGGAAAGAAAAAGAAAACTCTGCAAGAGAGATTTGATAAAATAGAAAAAGAAGACAACTATCTGAAAAACAAAATTTGTGAAATGGAAAATGTAAAAAACTCCCAGGAAACACAATTTGTGAAATGGGAAAGATAAATCACTCCCAGGAAAATAAAATTTGTGAAGTGAAAAAAGAAAATAACTCCTTAAAAACAAAATTTGTGAAATGAAAAAAAATTCCATAGAACAAAACAACTCATATAAAAACTCAATTGGACAAAAAAAGTAAATGAAGAAAACAATTCACTAAAAATCAGAATTGAACAAATGGAAATGAATGATTCAATGAGACACCAAGAAGCAGTCAAGCAAAACGAAAAAAAAAAAAAAAAAAAAAAAAAGAAATAAAAGAAAAAATAAGGGGGAAAAAAAAAAACCCTGTAAAATACCTACTTGGATAAACAACTGATCTAGAAAATAGATCTAGGAGAGACAATCTAAAGACTATTAGACTCCCTATAAACCATGATGAAAAAAAGAGCCTAGACACTATTTGTCAGAAAATCATCAAAGAGAACTGCCCTGCTATCATAGAATCAGAAAGTAAAATAGCCATTGAAAGAATCCCCCCAAATACCTCCTGAAAGAAAACCCAAAATTAAAATTCCAAGGAATATCCTGGTTAAATTTAAAAACTACCAGAACACTGAAAATAATATTACAAGCAGACAAAAAAGAAACAATTCAAATACCAAGAGCCACAATAAAGGATCACCCAGGTTCCAGCAGCTTCTACTTTAAAGGATCTAAGGGCCTGGAATCTGATATTCCAAAAAACAAAGGAATTTGAAATGCAGCCAAAAATAAACTACACTGCTAAACTAAGCATTTTCTTCTAAGGAAGGTGATAGGCATTCAATGAATCAGGTGACTTCCAGGTATTTCTAATGAAAAGAATTTCTAAACAAAAAAATTTGACCTCCAAATATAGTGCTCAAGAGAAGCATAAAAAAAGTAAAAAGAAATCTTGCAAACTGTATTTCTGCTATGGGTCTATATAGAGAGTGCAGTATAATTTGATTTTACTATTATAGTATAAAAACAAAAAACAAAAATCAAACTAGAAGTGGAAAGGTGATTATACAAGAAAAAGGGAGAAGTGGAGGTAAAATGAAGGAAATTACATCTCATGAAGAGGCAAAGGAAAGCTGTTACATTTGAGGGAAAGAAAGGCCTGAACATTGTGTGAATCTTACTCTCATTAGATTTGGCTCAAAGAGAGAATGTTAGCTATATTTCGATTACAAAGAAACTTCTCTCACTTTATTGAAAACTGGGAAGGGAAAGGAAAAAAAGGAAGGGTGAACTAAATAGAAGGGAAAACAGAAATAGTAGGGGAAATATATAAGAAAGGGGGAGAGATTGTAAAAGGGGAAAATAGACCAAAAAGTACTTGGAAACTAAATAATCTCATTCAAAGGATGAATGGGTGAAACAGCAAATCAAAAACACAATTAATATTTTCATCCAAAAGAATGACAATAATGAGAAAACATACCAAAATTTATGGGATGCAGCCAAAACGGTAATAAGGGGACATTTTATATCTCTAGATGCTTACTTGCATAAAAGAGAGAAAGAGAAGATCAGTGAATTGGGCTTGCAACTAAAAAAATCTAGAAATAGAGCAAATGAAAACCCTCCAATCAAATACCAAACCAGAAATTCTAAAAGAGATTAATAAAATTGAAACTAAACTACTATTGAATTAAGAAATAAAACTAAGAGTTGGTTTTATGCAAAAAAAAAAAACAACAAAATAGATAAATCTTTAGTAAATTTGATTAGAATTTGATTAGAAAAAAGGAAAGAAAAAATCAAATTTTTAATCTTAAAAATGAAAAAGAACTTTCCATGAATGAAAAGGAAATTAGAGCAATAATTAGGTGTTACTTTGTCCAACTTTATGCAAATACGTTTGATAACCTAAGTGAAATGGAATACCCACAAAAATATAGATTACCAAGATTAACAGAAGAGGAAATGCTTAGTCATATTTCAGAAAAAGAAATAAAACATGCTATTAATCAACTTTTAAAGAAAAAATCCCTACGGCCAAATGGGTTCATATGTGAATTCTACAAACAACTAACTCCAATGCTATATAAACTTTTTTGAAAAATTCTTTTTATGACACAGACATGGTACTGATACCTAAACCAGGTAGGATGAAAACAGAAAAAAAAAAATTATATATATATATATATATATATATATATATATATATATATATATATATATATATATATATGTATGTATGTTTGTATGTGTGTGTGTGTGTGTACTAATCTCCCCTAATGAATATTGATGCAAAAATTTTAAATAAAATTTTAGCAACAAGATTACAGAAAATTATCCCAGGATAATACACCCATGATCTAGTAGGATTTTATACCAGGAATGCAGGGCTAGTTCAGCATTAGGAAAACTGTTAGCATAATTGCCTATATCAAATACCAAATTAACAAAAAACATATAATCATCTCAATAGATGCAGAAAAAGCTTTTGATAAATCCAATACCCATTGCTAATAAAAAACACTATAGGGGATAGGAATAAATGTACTTTTCCTTAAAACAGTTAGTAGTATTTAAAACCATTAGTAAGCATAATATGTAATGGGGATAAACTGGAACCATTTCCAGTAACAACAGGGGTGAAACAAGGTTGCCCACTATCACCATTACTATTTAATAATGTATTAGAAATGCTACCTTTGTCAATCAGAGACTGTAATTATCAAAATTATCTGATAATAGCTAAGAAATAGAAAGGTAAATCAATGAAATGAGATAAACACAATTTACAGCAGCATATAAAAATAATATTTCATTTGACAAGTGTAAAAAGACTTACAATTTTTGGATAAAAATTCATTATTTGTCAGAATTGTTGAAAAAATGTAAAGCAGTATAGCAGAAACTATAGGTATGGACAAATACCTCACACCATTTAACAAGATACGGTCAGAATGGATACATGACCTACATGTATAGAGAGATTTTAAAAGAAAATTAGAAGACCACAGAACATCTTTCTTTTTAGACTGTTGAATAGGTAAACAATTTATGTATAAGCCAGGGAATGAGAGCAATGTTTTGTGTAAAGTGGAAATTTTGTTTATATCAAATTTAAAAAGTTTTGTTCAAATAAAACAAATGTAACCAAGATCAGAAGGAAAATAGGGAAATCATATTGACAAATTCTCAAAATTCTCCTATCTAAAATATATAAAGAACTTTGACAAATCTTTAAGAATATGAATAATTCCCCAACTGATAAATGATTGAGAGATATGAACAAGTACTTTTCTGTAGTAGTAGTATATAGTATAAAATTAGTATATGATAAAAAGTTTTAAAGTTATGAGTTAAATGATTTTTAAATGATAATTGTGTTGTATATTTGAAAGGAATAACAAATTGTATATAGTATATTTTGAGTTTAATTTGCAATCTTATTTTATTGTACTGTTATGGACATGCTTGTTTTATTTCAAAAATTAAAAATAAAATATTTTTAAAGTAATTAGTAGTAGGTTCAAAGGAGTAATGATATTTGCCCTAGCAAAAAAAAAAAAAAAAAAAGTAGAACACTGGTATTTGGTGTTATCCTCCAATACCTGAAGAGTTATCTAATAAAGAAACATTAAAATTTTTCTGTGTGGTCTCAGCATGAAGAATTTTGAATGGAAGTGGCAAAGAGTACAAATTAAGTTTAATGTGAGAAAAATTTAACAAAAATAACTATACAAATATGGAATTGGCTTTCTTGGGATATGGTGTTTGTCATTATTGAAGATCTTCAAAAAGAGGCTGCATACCTGCTTGAAAGATGTTATAAAGTTATTTTCTTTTTTATACATTTAAATTTCTATGCATTGGGCATCAATTCTGAAATTCTTTCCAAATGTCCAAATCTGTAATTATTAGCTTAGGCGACAGTATTTCTAGATTTTATTAGGGAAGTGAGTAAAATATTATTTTCTAAGCTTTAGAAAAAAAAATCACTTTGGATGGCTGGAGGGATTACAATGGGGAGAGACAGAAAATAGAGACAAGTACCTATTATAAGCCTATTGTAGTAGTTTAAGTGAAAGTTAATGGAAGCCTAAAATTTGGCTGTATGATAACAGAAAGGTGGATAAATTTGAGAGATAGTGTGGAGGTTGAAATAGCAAGATTTCTCAATGAGTTGAGAATGTGGCATGAGTAAAAATGTGCAGTTCAGGAGAAAGGAGGAAAACCCAGATTATTTGAAAAATGTTTACAATTTTGACAGAAATAGACAAATATAAAAAAGGGATGAGTTTGAGTCCTTGGATGAAAAGTATAATAGATGTGCTTTGTTCCACAAAAACCTCATTTTCTTGATGAGATCTTTTACTGTGTGTGATCATAAAACTAGCCTTTACAAATGCAATGTTATACTAATGCAACAATGAGACACCAGATTATGACTATAAAAGATGCATTTAAGAAAAAATAAGTGGCAGCTTCCTTAATCTTTTAGGATTGTACATATTTCCTTTTATAGCACAAGAGACATCATGGTATGATGGATAGAAGAATAAGTTTAGGAACAGTCTATTTGCATAATCCTGATTAAGCCAATTAAATTCTCAGTATTCCAGGAAAACATTAAACATTTTCTGACACAAAAAAGTTGCAATTTACATTGATACGTTTTTGTATTGTTTTAGTTTTAGGTGATTTTTTTTTTCTTTCCCTGCTGGGGAGATCCTCACATATTTGGAACATTCTCTTGAAACAGAAAAACTGACACAGCACTGAGCAAAGCAATTCAGATAGTACAATATGCTTCACCATCATAGCATTTAAGAGACATATGTCAGTAATTGAAATTGGTAGATTTCAAGGAAATCTACAGCTTCTTTTTGATTATGCTCATAAGGGGTCTGTAAACATAGGGCTCTAAGGAAATCAAAAGTAGATATTCCCAGAGTATCCTTGCTTCTTTCTTCTTTAAGGGAGAATGATTCCTGCCATGAGAGGAAGTTTGAAGCCAAGGTAAGAAAGACTGACTACTCTACCCTCCTCAAAGATGAGTAGGGATTAGGTTAAAATTTCATTTACTTGCTTGTTTAAAAACTGTTCATCTAAGGGCCCTATGCTACTGAATGCTGTCTGCTAATGGGAGAAAGAAAAAAAAGAAAAAAAAAAAAAGATTGCCCCAAGCTATATACCAAGACCAGTTCCATATTGATGAAATCTAGCAAACAATAATTATAAAGGACAAATAAATCAATTTTTCCAAAACAGAAATTACAGAATAAGTTAGATAATATAGAGTTCTCTAATTAGGAGCAAGTTAACTTAGCTTAACCAAGAAAGTGTCACATTTCACCAAGGGGAAATTCCCCAAAGAATCAAGTATAAAAGAATATAGGGACATTTTGAAGCTTTTGGCCCCTCCTCATATCAGAAGACACTTTTTCTCTACAATTCGCTGAAAACTGACCACCCTGCTAATAAGATATAACTGAGATTTCCTTTCTCAACCTGGTCATTCTTTTATTTCTTCAAATATAGTAACTTTATTCTTTTGTAAATAATTATTTTAAAATGAATGGTAGCAATTCTTCCAGTGTCTTTATGGAACAACTCCTTTAGCATTTTGACTATGTTAGAATTACTCAAGTTTTATTATCAATTAGGAATATTGAACATTATTTGTGTTGTTTTTTTTTTTTTTTTTGGAAAGGATTGTTATTTTATTGTTGAATAAAGAGAAATAATTTGATTGTTAACATTATAGAGGATTAATTTATTTAATGCTATTTGAGGAAATAGTTTTGTACTATTCTGTGGAATCATATAGTCCTTAAAGACAGGTTAATGTCAGTTATAAGAAGCTAGATGATACAGGAGATAGAATGCCAGTCCTGGAGTCAGGTAAACTTGAGTTGGAATGTTCCCTCAGACACTTGCTAGCTAGGTGACCCTGAGCAAATCACTTAAGCGTGTTAGTTTCATTTTCCTCATATATAAAATAAATTGGAAAAGGAAATGGTAAAATACCCTAGTATCTCTGTCAAGAAAACCCAAAAGGGGTCATGAAAAGTCAGACATGAGTGAAACAACTCAGCAACAGCAACAATGGCTATCATGGAGGCAATGTTTGGAAGCATTATTAATTACAGCTAGCATCAAATTTAATAAAGAGAAAAGGCAAAACATCTGAAACATTCATTTCTTTATCAGTGTTACAATTTTCTATTTTTTAATTTTAATTTTTTTATTAATTTTATAATTATAAATTTTTGACAGTATATATGCATGAGTAACTTTTTTTTGAACATTATCCCTTGTAATTCATTTTTCCAAATTTTCCCTGCCCTCCCTCTATATCCTCCCCTAGATGGCAGGCAATCCCATACATTTTACATGTGTTACAGTATAACCTAAATTTCACTCAGCATCAGTTCATTTAAGTCTCTCCAAGCCTTTCTGAATTCATCCTGCTGATCATTTCTTACAGAGCAATAATAGTCCATAACCTTCATATACCATAATTTACCACCATTTTCCAATTGATGAACATCCATTCATCTTCCAGTTTCTAGCCACTACAAAAAGAGCTGCCACAAACATTTTGGCACATACAGTCCCCTTACCCCTCTTTAGTATTTCTTTGGGATATAAGCCCAGTAGTAGCAATGCTGGATGAAAGGGTATGCAAAGTTTAATAACTTTTTGGGCATTGTAGCGAGCTGTCGTCTCCAAAAGCTGCTGGATCGCTCTCTGGGAAGAGATCAGCTGTGTCTACTCAAATCTCTCAGACAGATTCTTCTTCCTGTAGTGAACCGTTGTCTCCAGGCAGTTGCTGTTAACTCTTGTCCAGAGAAGTGACTTCCCTTCCTGTAGAGAGCCCCGTCAGGCCTGATGTAATGCAGAGACCCCTTCTTTCTCTGGGTGTCCTCTCTTTTATCCTCCCAGAGAATGGGCGTGGGATAATGCAAGGGCTTCTGGGAAGAACCACTTCAGCCAATGAGCTTGCTCCTTCTATCAAGTCAACCTGAGTTCTCACCTTGTAATTGTCCAGACAACCTGAATTCTCACCTTGTCACTATCCAGACAACCTGAGTTCTCACCTAGTAATCCTAACAGAGCATAGTTCGAGATTGCTCTCCAAAATGGCTGGATTCGTTCACAACTCCACCAACAAAGTATTAGTGTCCCAGTTTTCCCACATCCCCTCCAACATTCATCATTATTTGTTCCTGTCATCTTAGCCAATCTGACAGGTGTGTAGTGATATCTCAGAGTTGCTTTAATTTGCATTTCTCTAAGCAGTAGTGATTTGGAACACTCTTTCATATGAGTAGATATAGTTTAAATTTCATCATCTGAGAATTGACTGTTCATGTCCTTTGACCATTTATCAATTGGAGAATGGTTTGATTTATTATAAATTAGGGTCAGTCCTCTATAGATTTTGGAAATTAGACCTTTATCAGAACCTTTAAATTTTAAAAAAATATTTTCCCAATGTGTTACTTCCCTTCTAATCTTGTTTGCATTAGTATTGTTTGTACAGAAACTTTTTAGTTTGATGTAATCAAACTCTTCTATTTTGTGATCAATAATGATCTCAAGTTCTCCTATGGTCATAGATTCCTTCCTCCTCCACAGGTCTGAGCGGTAGACTATCCTCTGTTCCTCTAATCTATTTATGATCACATTCTTTATGCCTAAATCATGGACCCATTTTGATCTTATCTTGGTATATGGTGTTAAATGTGGATCCATATCTAATTTCGCCATACTAATTTCCAGTTTTCCAAACAGTTTCTTTCAAATAATGAATTTTTATCCCAAATGTTGGTATCTTTGGGTTTGTCAAACACTAGATTGTTATAGATGTACCCTTTTTTGTCCTTTGTACCTAATATGTTAAACTGATCAATTGATCTATTTCTTAGCCAATACTAAATGGTTTTGGTGACTGCTGCTATATAATATAGCTTTAGATCAGGTATACTTAGACAAACTTCATCTGACTTTTTTTTCATTAATTCCCTTGAAATTCTCTTCCTTTTATTCTTCCATATGAATTTTATTGTTATTTTTTCTAGGTCATTAAAATAGTTTCTTGGAAGTCTGATTGGTATAGCACTAAATAAATAGATTAGTTTGGGGAATATTGTCATCTTTATTACATTTGCTCGGCCTATCCATGAGCACTGAATGTCTTCCAATTTATTTAAATGTGACTTTATTTTTGTGCAAGTGTTTGGTAATTTTGCTCATATAATTCCTGACTTTTCTTTGATAGATGGATTCCCAAATATTTCATACACTCAACATTTGTTTGGAATGGAATTTCTCTTTGTATCTCTTGCTGTTGCATTTTGTTGGTGATGTATAAAAATGCTGAGGATTTATGTGGATTTATTTTGTATCCAGCAACTTTTCTAAAGTTGTGAATTATTTCTAATAACTTTTTGTTAGAATCTCTGGGGTTTTCTAAGTATACCATCATATCATCTGCAAAGAGTGACAGTTTGATTTCCTCATTACCAATTCTTATTCCTTTAATCTCTTTCTCGACTCTTATTGACAAGGCTAGCATTTCTAATACAATATTGAATAGTAATGGTGATAGTGGGCAACCTTGTTTCACTCCTGATCTTACTGGGAAAGGTTCCAGTTTATTTCCATTACATATTATGCTTACTGACGGTCTTAAATATATGCTCCTGATTATTCTAAGGAATAGTCCATGTATTCCTATACTCTCAAGGATTTTATCAAATGCTTTTTCTGCATCTATTTAGATGATCATATGGTTTTTATTAATTTGATTATTAATATGGTCAATTACACTAATAGTTTTCCTAACATTAAACCAGCCCTGCATTCCTGCTATAAATCCTACTTGATCATAGTGTATTATCCTGGGGATGATTTTCAGAAGTCTTTTTTGCTAATAATTCATTTAAGATTTTAGCATCAATATTCATTAAGGAAATTGGTCTATAGTTTTATTTTTCAGTTTTTGATCTACCTGGTTTAAGCATCAGTCCCATGTCTGTGTCATAAAAGGAGTTTGGTAGAACTCCTTCATCCCCTATTTTTTCAAATAGTTTATATAACATTGGGCCTAATTGCTCTTTAAATATTTGGTAGAATTCACATGTAAATCCAACTTGTCCTGGGGAGTTGATTAATAGCTTGTTCTATTTCTTTTTCTGAAATGGGACTATTTAAGCAATTAATCTCCTCCTCTGTTAATCTAGGAAGCCTATATTTTTGGAGATAGTTATCTATTTCACTTCAGTTATCAAATTTATTGGCATAAAGTTGTGCAAAGTAACTCATTATTTCTCTAATTTCCTCTTCATTGGTAGAAAGATCCCCCTTTTCATTTGTAACACTAACAATTTGATTTTCCTTTTTCCTTTTTCTGATCAGATTTGCCAAAGATTTATATATTTTATTTGCTTTTTCATAAAACCAACTCTTGGTTTTATTTATTAATTTAATAGTTTTTTTTTTTTTAATTTCAATATTATTGATTTATCCTTTTAATTTTAGTATTTCAAGTTTGGTTTTTGGTTGGCAGTTTTTAATTTGATCTTTCTCTAGCTTTGTAAGTTGCAGGTCCAATTCTTTAATCTTCTCTTTCTCTCTTTTGTTCAAATGAGCCTGTAAAGATATAAAATTTCCCCTTATTACCGCTTCAGCTGCATCCCACAAATTTTGTTATGATGTCTCATCGTTCTCATTATCTTGGGTGAAATTATTAATTGTTTCTATAATTTACTGTTTCACCCAGTCATTCTTTAAGATGATATAATTCAGTTTCCTATTACTTTTTGGTCTATTTACACATAACTTCTTATTGAATGTAGTTTTTATTTAATTGTGATCTGAGAAGAAGGCATTTATTATTTCTGCCTTTCTGCATTTAATTTTGAGGTCTGTATGTCCTAATATATGGTCAATTTTTGTATAGGTTCTATGAACTGCTGAGAACAAAGTATATTCTTTTCTATCACCATTCAATTCTCTCCAAAGGTCTATCATACCTTGGGATGATCCAGTCTAGCTCCTCTAAAGGGCTCAGAATAAGTCCTTACTCTTTGAAGCTATTCTGATGAGAGTAAGATTCAAACAATATTTCTCCCCCTCTGTAAATTCCTTCAGATTTTCCATGCCTCTTCCTGGGATGTAGTTTCCTTCTTTTTATCACTCCTTCCTCTTTTTTCTGACACTATCCCCTTCCCTTTACTACTCCCCCTTTTTTATGTTATATCAATAAAATCAAATTATCCATGTGGACTTTGTGTATATCTATAACAGAGATATAGTTCTCAAGAGTTCTTTTTACCTTTTTCTGCTTCTCTTCAGTCTTGTGTATGTAGATCAAATTTTTTGTTTAAGTCTGGTTTTTTTCTTAGAAACAAATGGAATTCCTCTCTTTCATTAAATGATCATCTCCTTCCATGGAAGAAAATGCTAAATTTAGCTGGGTAGTTTGTTCTTGGTTGCAATCCTTGTTCTTTTGCCTTTCAGAATATCAGGTTCCAGGCCCTTCAATCCTTTAATGTGGAGGCAGCCAGATTGTGAGTGACCCTTATTGTGGCACCTTGATATTTGAATTTTTTTTTTTTTTTTTCTTAGCTGCTTGCAATATTTTTTCCTTAGTTTGGTAGTTCTGAAGCTTAGCCACAATGTTCTTTGGAGTTCTTTTTTTAGGGTCTTTTTCAGAAGATGTTCAATAAGTTCTTTCAGCGCCTATTTTCCCTTCTGTTTCTATTATCTCTGGACAGTTCTCTTTGATGATTTCCTGTAAAATAGAATCTAGGCTCTTTTTTTGATCATAGTTTTTGGGAAATCCAATGATCCTCAGATTATCTCTTCTACATCTATTTTCCATGTCTGTAGATTTTCCCAGTAAGTATTTGATGTTATTCTCCAGCTTTTCCTTTTTTTTTTTTTTAATTTTATCTATTTTTTTTTGTTTTGTTTGATTTTTGATTTCTCAATAAATCATTTCTATTTGTTCAGTCCTGATTTATAATGAGTTATTTTCTTCATTCACATATTTTAGTTATTTTTGTATATGCCCTATTGAGTTTTTAAATGAATTATTTTGCTGTATTGAATTTTTTTCCATTTCACTAATTTTTTTTAGTGGGCTATTTTCTTTTTCCAATTTAGAAATCCTACTTTCTTGTGAATTTTCTATCTTTTCCAATTCAGAAATCCTATTTTCCTATGATTTTTTAACCTTTTCTAATTCACAAATTTTGTTTCCCTGCACCTCCTGTGAATTCTTTATTTTTTCCAAATCAAATTTCAGCATGTTGTTATTCTCTATCATAGCTTCTCTTTACTTTCCCCATTTTTCTTCAGACTCTCTTAACTTTTTCATAGTCTCTTCTAGGAGAGAGTTATGTGATGGGGGGAAGGTATCATTCCTCTTTAGGGTGCTATCTGGAGACTGTCTGGCATTATATTCCTCAGGGTTGTATACCATGCTCTTTCTCTGTGTAGAAGGTGTCAATTGTTCTCTTCAGCTTCTTACTCATTTTTAAAAATCTGTTGGGGTTTGCCCTTGGGGTAAGAAGTTTATTTATTTATTTACCAGCTTCCTCCCAGACTGGATGGATGCAGAGTCCTGTACCTGAGCTAAGAGAGAGCTCTGGGAGAGAGTTCCCCTCCCTCCTACCCAGAAAAGCCTCAGAGGTAGTTAGTATGGCTGCGCTATGAGGAGTGCCCAGTGAAGGACCCTACTGTGTGGCCTAGCAACTGCAATGAGGTTTAAGGCTGAACAATGAAAGCATCGCAAACCCCAGCCAAAGCCTCCCGTCGGGCATTGGTATCAGCAGCCAAAGTGAAAAGTCCCTGAGTTCAACCTGGAAGTGTCTGCCTGGAAACCACGGTCCCTATTTCAAAGGTTTTAATTCTCTGGGAGATCTGCTTCTCTGGGAGTTTAGCTCCTCTGGGAATTCCAAGGCTGCTAGAATTCCACTGCCTCAGGCTGAGCCCAGCACTATGTGGATTAGAGGCTGCCTCGGGCTGTTTCCCAGCTGTTCATGCTCTTAACTACCCCAAGGAGAAACCCAGGCAGCAGAAGGTGGCTGCACAGCAGTGCCAATATCTATTAGGTCACTTCTGGATTGGGGTGGTTCTAGGATCTGGCTTTATATTTTAAAGTGGCTTGATTTCTCTTCTGAAGTGCTGTTTTATAAGCAGAGAAGAGCTAACAGCCTGTGTCAGATTCCTCCATCTCAGTGGCTTCTCTGATCCCAGAGTTCTCCCTAGCCTGATTGGCACAGTGTGTTAGCACCTAACCTTGTCTGTGCTGGCTTTTTTCTTCCTCCCCTGGGAACTGACCTTTTCTGTTGAAATTCTAGATTTTCTTCAACTGGTATGTTGTGCTTCTAATACTTGTGGTTTTTATCAGTCCAGCATTATTTTTGAAGCTGATTTAACTAATTGGTAATGAGGGAAGAAGGGAGCTTATAAATTCGCCTGTATCTTCTCTGCCATCTTGGCTCAGCCCCTTCCTAATTTTGTTTTAAGTGACTAGAATAATTTACTCTTAATTACATGTGATTAAAAATGTAAATAAAATAAAAATATAAAAAGACTTAAAATTCAAATTTTCACTTTTAAAATTGATGCTGAACATTATTTTATTGCTTTCTTGCTTCATAAACCACTTCTAAGACAATCTGGTAATTGCATTGCATGCATATTTCAAGACAATTACCTTTATTTTTGATAGTGATGTTTTTGTTTGTTTGTTTGTTCATTTGTTTGTTTGTTTTTCCATGTGTTCATGTTAATGTTTTCAGAGTTTGGTTTCAGAGTTTGAAAAAACAGAGATCATCTCAGGCCTCAGTTGAATATGTTTGATAAGTGTTTGTTTGTTTTTGCATACATAGGCTTTCTTTCTTCCCCCCTATTCCCTGGTCCAGGACTCTTCAACTCTATTTCTTCCTGAGCTATACTTAATATTTTTGAATATCTCCAAACAGAAAAAAAAATTTGTGATTATTCAACAAAGTTTCATTTTTATCACTTTAGCCCATAGGAAGTGGAACTAGTACCTAAAATCATATACATTAAATTGTACAATCGAAAGTACTGTATCAGGACAACTATAAAAAAACAACTGTCCTGTTCTTTTTCTGCTTTTATTTTCCATTAATTAATGCTTTAAGGTCTAAATTGATTAATGAGCTTCTACACAATGTGTAGAAGCATACACTTGCCCACTCACCTAATTCTAACTCCATTGCCTTTTTAGACTATATAAAAATAATGAAGCTTTATTTTTTCTAAATTCATTGTTCACATTTGAATCACCAATTTTATCAATTACATAATCAGAACAGTGTGTTAAAATAAAACTTCTTATATCATATTTTCCAAAGGTCTAAAGAAATTCTCATCCATTTCATGGAACCACTGTTCCAGATCCTCTCAGGGAAGTTTCCTCTCTAAAATGAGTAGGGTATTGATCAGACTAAGATGTAAGACACTGAAATTACTTTATTTGATAGAAGTATTACTGTAGTTCATCTCAGACTATGTGGAAAAGAGAATTATTTGATGGAGTAGTTGAAGAGGGATTGTGTAGTTTTAAGAAATTACTTGTGATGAAATTATAATCCAACCATTCTGGAGAGTGAATTGGAATTATGCCCAAAGGGTTATCTAACTATGCATATTCTTTGACCAGCAGTGTCTTAACTGGGTCTGTATCCCAAAGAGATCATAAAAAATGGAAAAGGACCCAAAATGTGCAAAAAGGTTTGTAGCAGCCCTTTTTGTAGTATCAAGGAACTAGAAACAAAGTGGACTCTTATCAGTTGGAAAATGGCTGAATAAGTTATAAGAAATGTCCAGAAGGGTTATTTCAGAAAGACCTGGAAAGACTTACATAAACTGATAGTAAGTGAAGTGAATAGAATCAAGAGAACATTGTACACAGCAATATGATTATTTGATGCTTAATTTATTTAAAGGATATTACTCTTTTCAACAATGAGATGATCAAGCCAATTTCAGCAGACTTGTGATGAAGAGAACCATCTGCATCCAGAAAGAGGACTAGGGGACAGAATATGGATTACAACATAGTATTTTTTCTTTCTCATTTTTTATTTGATTTTTCTTATGCAGCATAATAAATGTGGAAATATGTATATAGGAATTGCACATGTTTAACCTATATTAGATTACTTGTCTAGGGAAGAAGGAAGGGAAGGAGAAAAATTTGGAACACAAGATTTTGCAAGGGTGAATTGTTAAAAATATCTTTACATGTATTTTGAAAATAGCTATTAAAAAAAAAAAAAGAGTGACAGAACCTTATAACGAAACTGGGTGTAATAATCTGTTAACACAGGCAAATTGTAGGAAGGGCAGGAGGGCTCCATCTCATTTAGTAAGAAGGGGCACAGTCTTGGAGAGGAAGAATTCCAGAAAGCTGGCAGTGAGCCTCACTTCAGCAAACCAGTAGAAGATACTAAGTCTCAGTGTGCTTGAGCAAGTAAACTTGAAGTGGACCCTCCTCCCACACAAGCGTTGGCATAACCAGAGAAGCTGACAGGCTTTAACTTTGGGGACCACTGCATGTCTTTATGTAGCTCTGGAGCAGGCAGGAATACTTCTGATGGCAAGATTTCCAAGTGATTTGGTAGAACACTAGGAAAGCAGGACTCCTCCAGTGGTCAGAGCCCCTGGAGTAGGTGAATGTCCTCTGAAAGCCAAACCACCTCCTAAATAGACATGTTCTAGCAACCAGATCATGATGTGCTTCAGTATAACTCCAGGGAAATGAAGAAACATCCCAATGGGCATGAGTACATGTTAGTCATTGCCAATAAAACTTCAGTTTAGCACCAAGTAAATTGCCTGATCCTTACAGCCTCTAACACCAACCATTCTCTATGTACTCAGACTGTCCTCTGTAGGCCTCAGGGAAAAATCAAAGCAGCACCAGACAAAAAGTAAGGGTTTATAGCCATTGGCACAAAAAGCCTGAGAGGATATTACTTAGAAGCTAATGTCAAAGCTCAAATTCAAAAGGGAATTGCATCCCCATACACAAAACCTCTCCAAAAAAAGTGAGCAAAAAAATCTATATTTTATACCCCAAAATAAGGTCAAATGGTTACATGTTTTGAGTATAAAAAGTGATACACAAGTTAATTAGGAAAACAAGGGAAAATTTACCTACCAGATCTTTGGAAAAGAGAGGAATTTATGAGCAAAGAACTAGAAAATAGTATGAGAGGCAAAACAGACAATTTTGATTGCATTAAATTTAAAACTTTTTGCACAAACAAAACCAACAGAAACAGGATTAAAAGGTTAGTACAAAGCTGGGGAAAATTTTTAGACACAGTGATTCTGATAAAGTTCTCATTTCTAAAATACATTAAAAAATGTGACAAATTTATAAGAACACAAGTTATTCCCCAATTGATAAATTTTCAAAGGATATGGACAATTTTCAGATGGTTAAATTAAAGCTATGTATAGTCATATGAAAAAATGTTCTAAATCACTATTGGTTAGAGAAATGCAAATTAAAATAACTCTTAGGTGCCACCTCACACTTTTTAGATTGGGTTAGTTGACAGGAAACAATAATGATAAATGTTAGAAGGAATGTGAGAAAATTGGAACATCAATGCATTGCTGGTAGAATTGTGAAATGATCCAACCATTCTGGAGATTAATTTGGAGCTAGGCCATAAGCACTATCAAACTGTGCATACTCAGAGTGCATATCCAGAGTGGCATGACTGATTTTGTATCCCAAGGAAATCATAAACGAGGGAAAATGACCTACATGTGCAAAAATGTTTTTAATAGCTCTTTTTGTGGTAACAAAGAATTGGAAAATGAGTAGACATCCATCAGTTAAGCAATAACTGAATAAATTGCTGTATATGAAGGTATTGCAATATTATTTTTCTATGAAAAACAAGCTGATTTTTGGAAAGCTTGGAAAGATTTACAAAAACTGATGCTGAGTGAAACAAGCAGAAGCATGAATCAATTAAACAAATTCAAAAGAATGAAAAAGTAGAAGAAAAATGTAAAATAGTTAATGAGAAAAACAATTGACCTGAAAAATAGTTCCAAGAGAGACTGTGTCATTAGATTATCTGAAAGCCATAATCAAAAGGAGGATCTGAATAGCATCTTTCAAGAAATTAGCAAGGAAAATTACCCTCATATCCTGAAATCAGAGTGGGAAATAGCCATTGAAAGAATCCATTAATCATCTCAGTTATCAGGGCAGTCATCAGGGAAAAAAAATACTAGAAGTGACTAGAAAGAAAGAATTCAAATATTAGGGACTCAAAATCTGGATCAAACAAGACTTGGTAGCTACAACATTAAAAATTCAGAAGTTATGGAACATGATATGTAGCGAGCTGTCGTCTCCAGAAGCTGCCGGATCGCTCTCTGGGAAGAGATCAGCTGTGTCTATTCAAATCTCTCAGACAGATTCTTCTTCCTGTAGTGAACTGTTGTCTCCAGGCAGTTGCTGTTAACTCTTGTCCAGAGAAGTGACTTCCCTTCCTGCAGAGAGCCCCGTCAAGCCTGATGTAGTGCAGAGTCTCCTATCTCTGGAGTGGTGTCCTCTTTTATCCTCCCAGAGAATGGGCATAGGATAATGAAAGGGCTTCTAGGAAGAAGTACTCCAACCAATGAGCTTGCTCCTCTTATCAAGTCAACCTGAGTTCTCACCTTGTAATTGTCCAGACAACCTGAATTCTCACCTTGTCATTGTCCAGACAACCTGAGTTCTCACCTAGTAATCCTAACAATGATATTCCAGAAGGAAAAGGAGCTGGGATTAAAACCTAGAACCATTTACCCAGAAAAATCAAGGGCTTTAAAACTGCCTACCCTTTGGTACAATCTTACATCAAGAGGGGGAGGAGGGGGGAATTCCAGAGGGAAAAAAGGTCCAGCAATATCAGTATTTCATCATTAGATATCTATCCCAAAGAGATCATAAAAAAGGAGAATCATCCCACATGTGTAAAAATGTTTGTAGCAGCTCTTTTTATGGTAATAAGGAACTGGAAATTGAGGAGGTATCCATCAATGGGGGAATGGGTGGAAAATTTATGGAATATGAATATAATGGAAAATTTGTTCTATAAAAAATAATGAGCAGATTGATTTCAGAAAAGTCTGAAAAAATTTATATGAACTGATGCTGAGTCAAGTTAGCAGAACCAGGAATACAGATTGACAATAAGAAGAGTATGTAACTTAGCTCTTTTTAGCAGTGGGTTGAACCAATATAATCCCAGCAGTCTTGGGATGGATATTGTCATTCACATCCAGAAAGAGAATAATGGAGACTGAATGCAGATTGAAGATAATATTTTCATTTTTGTTCGTTTGCTTGCTTCTTTCTTTCTCATTTTGTTTGTTTGTTTTTTTCCTTTTGTTCTGATTTTTCTTTTATAACATGACTAATATAGAAATATGTTAAAATTATTATACATGTATAAGCTATATCAAATTGCTTGATGAGTTGGGAAGGTAGGGCACAGAGAAGAGAGGTACCAAAAATTTGAAACTAAAAATTTTACATGTAATTGGAAAAAAAATAAAATACTGCTGAGGAAAAAAATGAAATTAACTTGTAGGTAGAAAAGGGCTAAGTCATTCCTGCTAAACAGGAGTAGATTCAAAATTATGATTTAAAAAATTGATAAGAGAAGTACTCTGAAATGAACATAAAGCATGTCAAATCTTTTCAGAGCACTTATTTTTTAGACTTTAAAAAAAATATTGCATTTAAGGGTTTAACTCTACTGCCAGTTGACACAGAAACTTTGATCCGCAAAATTTTGCTATCAGACTGTCTAATGTGTCAGATGATGAACAGTCTAATACCACTTAATGTAGCGAGCTGTCGTCTCTAGAAGCTGCTGGATCGCTCTCTGGGAAGAGATCTGCTGTGTCTTCTACTCAAATCTCTCCGACAGATTCTTCTTCCTGTAGTGAACCGTTGTCTCCAGGCAGTTGCTGTTAACTCTTGTCCTTAGAAGTGACTTCCCTTCCTGCAGAGAGCTCCGTCAGGCCTGATGTAATGCAGAGAGTCTTCTCTTTCTCTGAGAGTCCTCTCTTTTATTCTCCCAGAGAATGGGCGTGGGATAATGCAAGGGCTTCTGGGAAGAACCACCCCAGCCAATGAGCTTTCCCCCTCTATCAAGTCAACCTGAGTTCTCACCTTGTAATTGTCCAGAAAACCTCAGTTCTCACTTAGTAATCCTAACATCTCCCCCTTTCTTTTGATTTAGAACATAGGACAGTCATGACCTTGAAACATAAATCCATCAATATGGGAAGTATTACAGATAATTACATAAATTACATAAGCACATAGTAACATAGTAACGTAACACATGCTAGAAGTATATAACATAATCATAAATTGAA
Source organism: Sminthopsis crassicaudata (assembly GCF_048593235.1). Lineage (NCBI taxonomy): Eukaryota > Metazoa > Chordata > Mammalia > Dasyuromorphia > Dasyuridae > Sminthopsis > Sminthopsis crassicaudata. Next base: position 127,449,598 of record NC_133617.1, read on the forward strand.
AATTTATAAATGTCCATAAGTCCATTGTCCATTAGTCTCATCTTGTGTGAGGAAGTCCAATGATTCCTGCTGATTTTAAAGTTCTTTAACAGTCTTCTTATTATCCATGCTCTTTCAGTGTCAGATGTTTCTTAGATCTTTTCCTTTATTTTGAGGTCTTTCTCTTTTTCTGTCTCTCTCTGATGGACAAGGCGAATATGACTTGTTGGCACCCATCTGATTCCTTCTTCATCTGTTTTCTTCTGTCTGTTAAAATACTAGCAAACCCTCTCTCCCAGGCAGTTAACCTATCTAATTTTCTTCTATTTACCACTTTCTAAATCTCTTCTCATCATCTGGCAATTACATTGGAGTTGTTTGCACTGGACACAGCCCTGTTGGTTTAAAAGGCCTGTATTCTCCCCAAGTGTAATCCATTTTTGCAATTTGATTGCCTTTTGACTGACTGATTGGGTAATCCCTTTCTGCCATGTGATTGCTTTTCTGCTGGTTGATTAAATCAGAGTCCTGGCCTTCTAAAGGTTCTTTGGGTGTAGCATTAGCTGCCATCATACCCCACGTCTTTTTTGCCTGGGGCCCTGGACCTGGGCCCCTCATCCCATTTCCCTGAATTATTCTACACTCTGATGCCCAATGGAGTCCTCTGTTGCATTTTGGACATGGGGTTTTAGGTCTTCTCTCACCCTGTCTTCTCACTGTATCTCCATACCTACACTGAGCTCTTAGATGTCCAATTTTTCCACATTGAAAACATCTCCGAGTTTCTCTAGAAGGCCCTTGCCAGGAGGGACCCTGTCTTTCCACATTCATCATTGTCTGGGTGTAAAAAGCATTTGTTCCCACTGTAGCACAGCGTCTTATGATCTCCTCTAAAGGAGCATCTTTGTCTAATCCCCATATAATTCTTTTGCAAATCTCATTGGCATTTTCCTTAGCCAGATGTCTGGTCATTATTTCTGTAGCTGCATTTTCTCCAATAGTTCTTTTGACAGCAGTTTGCAAACGTCCCACAAAATCTGCAAAAGGTTCTTTGGGACCTTGCTGTATTTTAGTGAAAGCCTCTCCACGATCTTTCTGTCCAGGAAGGACACCCCAAGCTTTTATTGCAGCCTTAGCAATTTGTTCATATATTGTCATGGTATAATTAGTCTGTTCTGAATTCTCTCCATACCGACCTTCACCAGCCAAGTGCTCAAAAGTGAATTGTGTGTTAACTCCTATTTCCAAATTGCATCTGACTTGAATTTTACATAATTCATGAAATTCCGAAAGCCATAATAAATTTTCTCCAGGTTCCAGGCATATCCTTGCTATGGATTTCCAATCATTTGGGGTTAGGACTTCATAAGACAAACCATCTAGTAACATTTTGACATAAGCTGATGTAGCCCCATAAAGGGTACAACCTTTTTTCAAATCCTTAATTTTATTCAAATCTAAAGGTGCATATCTTCTCCTTTTATGACCTACAGAATCAATATTTTCAATCACAGGATATGCATGTATAAAATCACTTATATCCTGTCCTTCTTTCTTAGCTTTAACCAATGCTTTTTCTAATCTTGTCATAGGCTTAGGCTGCTTCACAGGCAATTCTGTTTGTGTTTCTGCCTCTTCCTCTCCTCCTTCTTGCTCCACCCATGAAGGGTTAATTGAGGGAGGAGATGGGAGGTGCTCCTGTTGCTCAGAATTGTACTTAACTTCATTGTTATCTGATTCATCCTTTTCACCTAGTTTAGTTGACACCTCCCCATTTTGCTCCTTCATCTCTTCCTTTAGAATAACATTTTTAAAAGCCATTTGGATTAAATTGTAGGTATGAATTGTATCTTTGGAAACTGAGTTTGGTCTGGAACCAAAGGGCAAAATGTCACAAAGGCAATTGTAGTGTTCACCTAATTGCTCTCCTACTAATTTCCACTCATCTGGATCCAATTCTTTTTCCAGAGAAAAAGAAGGACATATGACCTTCACAGTTCTTAAAAGTTCAGTAATCTCCTCTAAAATTATAATCAATCCTTGGCTTTTCATAACCTTGATGATGCTCTCCAAACATTTTCCTTGAACAGAAGGTGTTTGCCCCATTTCAGCTATAAGAGATTCCTGGTTTAGTCCTTAACAAGTTCCTTATTTATCTATTAGCACACTCACTTAATCTTTAACAAAGTTTCCTCGTTACTCACGGTTCTGGATCAGAGAGACTGAGATCTGGATGGGAGGCTTTTCCACTGAAATCAGGACCGTGTCTGTCCCTGTTCGGGCGCCAGATTGCGAAGGTCTGGTCTAGCTCCTCTTGTCAGGATAAGCAAATGTCCTTGCCCCACGTGTGGACGCCAAATGTAGCGAGCTGTCGTCTCTAGAAGCTGCTGGATCGCTCTCTGGGAAGAGATCTGCTGTGTCTTCTACTCAAATCTCTCCGACAGATTCTTCTTCCTGTAGTGAACCGTTGTCTCCAGGCAGTTGCTGTTAACTCTTGTCCTTAGAAGTGACTTCCCTTCCTGCAGAGAGCTCCGTCAGGCCTGATGTAATGCAGAGAGTCTTCTCTTTCTCTGAGAGTCCTCTCTTTTATTCTCCCAGAGAATGGGCGTGGGATAATGCAAGGGCTTCTGGGAAGAACCACCCCAGCCAATGAGCTTTCCCCCTCTATCAAGTCAACCTGAGTTCTCACCTTGTAATTGTCCAGAAAACCTCAGTTCTCACTTAGTAATCCTAACAACTTAATTCATTTTATTTGCAAAAGGAGTTCAGGACATAATAAATCAGGGGTTTTGAGTCTAAAACAGAACTTCTTAAACATTTTCTATTCACAAAGCCTTTTCACTTGAGAAATTTTTATGTGATACTTGTTATATAAGTACATAAAATAAGTATTCAAGTCAAATATTTATTGATAAGAAATTATAAAAAATGTATTTTTAAAAATTTGGTAGAGATAAAATTTTACTATTTATTATAGATGAAAGGAAGTTTTTATACTAGTGAGATGGATGTTCTTGTTTATTTTTACAAAAAGAATTAAATCTTGATGAAATATTTGATACTACAGGATGTAGAACATATTCAATGTTTTTAGAATTGAGCAATATTTTGATTTTATAATTGTCAAAGCTGAGAATGCCATGTCAGCTAAATATAACATGCAAAATGACAGAAATATGTTTAAACCTATTTCAAAATTGTTGGAAATGCTGTCCTAATACCAAGCCAAAATTCATTATTTATTTTTTAGGTAATTCAACTTTTAAACCTGTGTAACTTGATAACTCAGCAGATTCTTGAAATTTTAGTGCCAAATGACTGACATTTTTTATTAAAATTGCCCATGGTTTATGAACCCAATTTAGTTGTTGTTGTTGTTGTTGTTGTTGTTTTGTTGTTTTTTTTTTGTTTGTTTTTTTAATCAAAGTTTGAAGAAAAGTATTTTTGAAACTGTCACTAGGCACTTCAGATAACCAGTTATAACTCTTAAATAATTAAATCTTTGAGAAGGTTATTTTCAATTACAAAATCATCTGTAGCTGTAAGCATTTCTAAAGAACAATTTTCCACTCTACCATTTGTAACTTTTTTTGATAAAACTTTCATTTTTATCTTTAACATAAATACATTACATTTTGGTCTTGAATTAATATGTGTAAATCATGGAGTTTAGATAATTAGATAGATCTAGATAGACCTAGACATAGATTTACTTATATCCTACATGTCTATATACATATATATATATATATATATATATATATATACATATATATAGATATATATAAAGATATATATCTATATATAGATATAGATATATAGATATGTGAAAATAAAGAAGTTTTGAAAGCTAGGTCATTATGGAAAAATATTAACAAAGTCAGATTTCTGCTCAATCAAAACTGACAAGTTCACCTTTCAATTTCGATAATTCATTTAAACTTCACCCTGTTGAGAACACCTTACCTCTGCATATAGTAATAAGTTTCTATAACCAGAATTCAGATCTTTGCAAAGGTTTGAATACAAATGATCTTAAAGGGAATGTTTTTTTAATGAAGTTAATGAGTTTGATGGTATTAAGAAGCACATTATCTGTTGATTTTTTTGTTTTTTTGCTTATCAGTGTCTCCTAAAGAATTAAACAATGAAAAAAAGTCATATGTTTATTGCCTCTAGCTTTAAGTTTTGCTACAAACCCAACAATCTCTCTCATCATTCTTCTAGCCTCATTTGTATCTATGTCATTCTCAGTGCAAAGTACACATGTGGGTCCAGAACCAAGGCTTCAGTGCAGTTACATTATGGAATACAACTTTCCACCCAGAGGTTATGGATTGCCAGCTTACTAAATCCCTAATCTTGGCCATCTCTGGCCACGTTAACTCTCAGAGCAGTGGTTCTTGTTCAACAGAGTACCCTGGACACAGCTGCTTGCAAGAACATGTCTTTATTCCATGTGTTCACATCCTGCATTGTTAGTTAAAACAGTGGGTCCTGAAATGAGTCACAGCTGCCTTGTAGCAATCATGGGCTCTGAATGTCCATCTTTCAGAGAGCATTTTTTCAGTGTGAACACTGGATGCAGTTACTACTGATGCAGTTTGTTGCACAGTCTTCTGAATAATGGATCTAGCCTGTAGATGTATGTTCAACTTCTCAACAATTTCCTTAGATTCAGTTGCATCATTAGTGGCCATTAATTTCCTTTTCAGGATTGCAATAGGAACATCAGGACTTGGAGTGGGGTCATAGTGTTTCAAAAGTGGCAGAGAGATGGGAGAAGTAGATTGATGTTTCATTCCCTGAAACTGCATCACTCTCATGTGGGAGATCGTCTTGTTTCCATACTGCTTGACATGGCTGGTATTGGTTTGCTTTTTCACTAACTGAAATTAGTAATGCAGAGTCTCTTTTGTCAAATCTTCCACATCTGAATCTTCCATCCAGTTGACACTCTACCAATAACCCAGGAAATTTTCTCTCAGGTCATCATAGTAACAGGCATAAGAAGACTCAGAAAGATTGGCAGCAATAGTTGCATAAACATCAATATCATCAGGCAGGTGTTCCATCATTGAGCCAGATTCACATGCTTCAATTTAAAATACCATGTTTTTGTATTTTTTATTCTGGTGCATATAATGGATAGTCTCTTTCAAATCCTTTACATGAACTTGACAACAGCACATTACAAATTGGCGCCCCACATTGGGCACCAATTTGTTAATGTGCTGTTGTCTTCTCTTCCTTTAAGATTTATCAGCTTCTGGAGACAACAGCACGTTACAAATTGGCATCCACAACATGGGGCAAGGAGTTTTGGTTATCCTGATAAGGACTTATTCTGAGCCCTTTAGAGGAGCTAGCCCAGACCTTCGCATTTAAGGACTTATTCTGAGCCCTTCAGAGGAGCTGGACTGGACCATCACACTGCACTACTACTGAACTCCTTCCAGCTTCCTCATGAACTCCTCCCTTGAACTCTTAATGAACACCTGTTTCCTGGTCTGCATTGCTTATATAGAGTCTATGAGGTCACATGCTCAGCCAATAAGGGAAGGAAATGTCTCCCATTGATACCTTCTCAATAAGACCAGAGTTCCTGCTCCAACAACAGTACCTAAGGCTGCAAAAATTACATCCAGGTGCCTCAGGCTTCTAGCTCCTGTACTTCTCTTATGCTATGGGAGGCTCCTCCCCTGACCCTTACAATGGAACATGAATAAGTACTGTGACAAACACTTCAGATTGATTAAACATTTGATTTTAAATTAATTTTTCATCAGTGTGCCTTCAGAAACTTTTCATTATTGCCAAATTTTTCACTATGCCAATATTCAGACTACTCTATATATCTACAATTTAATTTACAACTTGGGCCTAGTAGAGGATAGCATAGAGCCCAGACCAAATAGTAAGCTTGACTGAATAGCGAGTAAACTTCAGATTTTTGAGGGACTTTGGTGATTCCTTTATATGCTTTCTCATTTTTCTGTAAAGCAAGATAAAGAAAGGTTTGTTCATTGTTTACTTAAGTGCTTATATAAGACCTTAGAGAGCATTTTTACCATACCTCTATAGACTTATAAGCTCTAACTAATCAAACAACATTTTAATATTTTCCCACAAGCAATTCTAAATAGACAATACAAATATGAGAGAATAATTTGGTAAGGGTGCTATTAATATTAAGCTTGGCCACAGAAACTAAAAGTTTGGGATATTCAGTTACTACTGATTCCACTTTGTTTGTTCATTTATGTCAATCTTTTCATGATCCTTCTTGGGGTTTTGGGTTGTTTTCTTTTGGCAAAGATCTTGAGTGGTTTGCCATTTTCTTCTCCAGCTCATTTACAGATGAAGAACTCAGGGAAAAAAATGTATATATATATATATATATATATATATATATATATATATATATATATATATATATATATAAAGTGATTTATCAGGATTACACAGCTTTTAAGTGCCTGAATCTGATTTGAACTCATGAAGATATCTTCCTTATCTTTAGCCTAGTATTTTATCCATGGCTTCACCTAGCTGCTCATAGTTTCTGATTATACAAGTATAAATGTTTGTCCTTGTTAGTTGTAATTTTCTTTATTTACCCTTTTGCCATAACCCTGCAAACTAAGAGTCTATAACAGAAGTAGATTGAGGGATTGAGGATTACAAATTAATAGTCAAGAAAGAGAAAATGTCTGGTTAAAATGTTTGATTTATTCTATTTCCACAAAATTATGAGTTTTCATATAAGTTTCATGCATTCTGTGTCTTTACCAAGGTTTGAAAAATTTAGAGAATATAAAAATAGGTATGAGTACATGACTAGATACCATATGGACTAAGTTTACAAAATGTGTTTCTTTCTCATCTGTGCAAGAAAAAATGTGGCCTTGGAAAGGAAAATAGAAGAAGGGAATAAATATTGATATAGACCTACTGTATGTCATGTGTCATATTAAGTACTTTTAATGAATATTATCTCATTTGACCTTGATCTTAACACAATGCCTGTCACCTAGAAGCAATTAATAAATGTTTGAATGATTGGTTGATCCTCACAATGACCTTGCAAAATAGGTACTATTGTTATCCCAGCTTCACAGTTGAAAAAACTGAAGCAGAGTAACTTTCTCAGAGTGACCCAAAAGTCAGATATCTGAGACTATTTTTAAACTCAGGTATTGTGAATTCCAGTGCTTTTTCCACTGTACCATCACTTGCTTCAAGATCACAAATACCTTGAGAAGAGTGTTCTTCATTGGAGTTGATGATGAAGGGTATGTTATTTTCAGTATAATGCCAGTTGAGGACTAAAAAGCTGAAGAACAATAAGGGAAGAATAAGAGATAAAAAGCTTGTCACTGATTAAATCAATCTTGGATATAAACAGTATTAATTTTATGTAGTAGAATGTTCATTAAACCTCTACATATAGCAGTTATTATATATTATTAATTTGCTCAAGCAAGAAAGAAGAGAAGGAAGGGAAAGAGGAAGAAAGGAAGTCTGTGGATCATACCAAGTTTAACAATATATTGAGGACCTGGGGCAGAGAAGCAAGAACAAGAAGAGAAACAAATGAAGGCTGGAGTTAGCCAAGTGGGGTCTAAGCCATAACATAGAGGAATAGAGAGCTAGAAGGTCAGGAGCAGATACGTGGGACCTGATAGGGACACACACTAAAGAAGTTTGATGACACAGGGGGGCCAGGAACAGAAACATAGTATCTAAGCACAGATGAATGAAAAACAAACACTTCCAGGCTTGGAAGACACACATCACTATGTGCATTGGGGAGCTTAGCTCAAAGGTCTTCTTAAAAGGAGATCTCAAACCAAAAGTCCATCAGGCTTTCTTTGCTTTCACTTGTGAGTTTGTTAGTTTATGGTTTTACTTTTATCTGGAAGAGGGTGGGAGGCAGGAGAACCAGCATAAAGGTTTGGATGTTACTTTACAGTAATGTTAATGTAGGTTTATTTCTTTATATAAAGTCAAATTTGCCATGTCCATCTCCGTAACTAGGGAACTTTTTATAATTTTTCAATCTCATAAACAATAATACCAATTGGAGTTCATGAGGACCCCCTAAATTTTGGAGTTCCATAAGAGCATTAGGAAGTATCACTAAGAGAATTTGCAGGTTCAGATCTATTTTCACATCAAGAGCAAGTTTATTATAATTATGATGCCAATTAAAACAGGCTGGATTCCAAAAGATGTTAGCAAAGAACTAGGAGCAAGAAGATAAATTTATAGGAAAAAGTTAGAGAAACCAGGTGTTGTGTCACTGATTAGGTAATTTTTTGGCTTAGATATGGAGTTGAAGAGTGGTCTGGTTCTGATTTGGTGCACAGGTGCAGTAATCATAGTTCTCTGGACATAATTCACTGGAAGGGACTTGGCAGGACCTTCTGGAGATGTTTGTTAAGGCCTGAGATGTCACTAGGTTAAATAACAGTCACTCAATTTTGTTCTATGCTTGCCTTACCTTTAAGCACTTCATTATTGTTGCTCATTAGTCTCAGAAACTCTGTTATCACTGACCAATACATTGTTATCTGATATGCAGCAATATTTATGGCTTTCTTGTTGTGAATATATGGAATAAACTAAGGAGGGATTGCCTAGGAGAACAAATATATCATTTACAACTATATCATTCCCAAGTCCACATGACCTTAGGGTTATTGCTACATCTTACCTAAAAGCTATAGCTTATCAAGAGGAGCAAAGGAAGTATATTCTCTTACATTTAACCTTGGACAATGAGCCTACTATTATTGGTACAGAGAATTATTTCTTGCTTATTTTATGCTTAATACAAAAAACAAAACAAAACAAAACAATGGAATATCTTTATTTATTATTAATTTTTAGTAGATAAATTCACTTTGCAGGTTAGAGCTTACTGTTTTCTTGGTTACTCTAATTATCTTTTATAAATTTCTCCTGCTTATTTTTATAGATCTCTCAATTTTCCCTCTAACTAATTATAAAACAAAAGAGAGGTTGTTTTTGTTTTGCTGAGGCAATTGGGGCTAAGTGTTAAGTGTCTAAGGTAAAATTTGTATTCTGGTCTTCATGATAGAGCTGGTGCTCTATCCACTTCACCAACTAACCACCCCGAATATAGAGTTTTATAATAAGATAATTTAATAACATTAGAAGCATTGGAAACTTAAACATTTAAGCAACTAAAGAAAACTTTATTAGCATAAATATAGCAATATTCAGTGACAATGGATCAGTCATGAAGGAAATATGATCCAATAGAAAAGATTTAATTGTTTAGGAAAAAATGCAGTAAAAGTCTCAAATATTTGTTTACAAATAAATCAGAAGATTTGAGGGAAAAAAATTAATGGTTGTTTTGAAGTGTGTGAGATGTTTATGGTATCTTTCTTAATTCTACTATGCTTTCCAACTCCTCCTTACTGCTAACTAACTCTTTTAGGATGCTAAATTCCTTTTAGATTTAGCTTGCCAGTAAGGGCATGCCCCAATCTCATGGGTTGCTTCCTTTCTACTGGGTAATTGTGAGTTCCCCTGAGGAACTTGTCTTTCATATGCTCTTTCACTGGATTTCATATTTTCCCTTCCTTCTGTCTGTTGTATCCCTCCATTTTGTCTGAAACATATTCCTCTAAATAAATTTACCTTTTGCCAAAGAGAATGATCATTGTGAATTCTTCATGTAATCAAAATCCAACTTTTGATTTCTACCATCATTTGGTGCCAACCCCCATATTATAGATCACAGCAGTTTTTACAAAAAGACAACTAATATGAGTAGACCCTGGGCTGTGACCCTTCAGTTACATTTACTTAACTATTCCTATTTTAGTTGGGTGAGAGTAATGAATTATTTGGTAAAACCCAGTCTCTGTGAAATAAAATCTTCTTCTATCAATTTATCAAGACTCAAAGGGGTAAAAAGAATGTATTAAGTACTGATGCAACCTCAATTTTTGTTTTTCTTTAGAATGAGAGAAATGATTGTTAATAACCAGTATCTTGGGGGAGATTCAGAATACTCTTCCTTCCTCTTCTTCCAAAATCCTGACTTTTAAGTCCCAGTTTTTCTAAAAGGTTATTGCTGATGAAATTGCTTTAATGCTCTTCAAATCTCCACCTACCCCAGCAAGGAATTTAATCTGAAGGGGGGAAACCTATTCTCTTCTGTTCTGGTTTAGATAGGATATACAATCTTTTAATTGATAGCCTAAAGCTATGGGTAATCTGCTATGGAAATATTTTCCTTATCCAAGCCATACACTGCCCTTCATCTTGATATAGCCAACCTCCAATCACATAACTAATTAGATTTGACTGCTGTTTGAATAACGACCTACTCTTTTGAAGAGTATATAAACTGTGAGCTTTCTGCTGTGATTGTCTTTAGTATAAGTGTCAAACAATCATCCTTATATTAATATGCTTGTCTAATTAATAAGTGGTTAAATTACCCACAAACTATGTTTCTCAAACTTTTTAAACATCCCAAAAAATAATAACATTCAATTCTATCTGTAAAATTAGTGATTTAAATATTATCCCAAACTCCAAATTATATTTTTCCTAAATATTTTCTTAAAGATTGTTTCACTCTTGAATTCTCTGTGAGTTCTATATCAAAATGTTAGTCTTATTTCACCATATCTCAGAGCTTTCATGATCTTTTCACTGTTGATTATCATCTCTTCAAAAGGATCTTCAAAAGTATTTTTTCCATGATACTTTGTATGTGTGTATATATATATATATATATATATATATATATATATATATATATATATATATATATATATATGTGTGTGTGTGTGTGTGTGTGTGTGCATATATATGTATATATATATTTTTTTGGTTTCATTTTTTTTCTCTAAATGTATTGCGAATTCCTTTATTCATTATTGTTTCACATTTGTCTTTTAACTCTTCAACTCAGCACATACTATCTAGTTGATATATAAGTGATACTTTTTAAATACCAATTGATAGATTGATAGCTTCCTTATATTGAACCCTAAATAATAACCCATAGCAAAAATGTTGAACCTTGAAAAAAAATCATAGACACCCTTCCTTCCTTGTTATTAGGACTGGAAATTTAATTCAAAAATAAAGAGCCCAGGAAAAACCCTGAAGCTCCAACTCACATTTACATACAATGTACATTGTGACACAATGCATGGAACCCAAAAGAAAAACAATATCCAGGTACCAACAACTCTGACCCCATCCTTGTCCAAAACTATTCTGGGAATAGAATTATGTTATCTTCTGCCTAAAAACATAATCTATGTCCTTGTTATATATAGGATCTATCTATCTATCCAAGAATGGTCTTCCCCCCCTGCTGAGAAGAACTGAGTTACAATTCCTAAAAGCTGTAAATACCAAGTTAACTGCTCTCTCTCTCTGAAGTAAAAATAACAACAGCTGGAAAATGATAGAATGATTGCCTTCTGGGCTTCTGTATTCTTTTTACAAACCCTAGTTAGGTAAAACTCTATATCCCTACCTCAGTTCCTCTGGGATGAATGCTTTGGACAAGAATACCACCTGGCCACATAAAGATTAAAAATCAATCTCTATCTGCCTCGGTTTCTCTGGAATTACACCAATAGTTATAATCATAGATATAAAACATAGCTATAACTACAAATTTTCTTATGTTTTCCAATTGAAATTTGAAAGAAAATCTAATAAAAATTTATTTTATTCCAACTATCACATGTATAGTATAACATAAGTGCAAGATCCCCTGCACATTTGACTAATCAAAATTAAATTATTCAACCTGCAGTTCTTCTGAAAACTGGGAAGTTCTTAGACTTCCCTATGCTTTGAAAACTTCAGTAGTTTGCTAATTAATAGCTTACTTCATTTTCGATTAGCTTTTATTTAAAAATTTTAAGTCTTATTAAAATGAATTATGGAAGAAAAGAAAAGAAAACTCTCCCACACTATAATTTTGCAACTATAGAAGCTTTCTTGCTGTTGAATTAGTATGCCATTGTATTCTGGGTAAAACAGGGTGTTACTAGAAGGATTTTAATCATGTTCTTGCTATCTTCAGCTAGGAGTCACACATGTAAAGACAGACTTCAAAACCATTTTTCTGTTACTCATTCTATTCACATGAGTAGTTGAAACACATTCTTTACAATACATATAATCTATGTCTGCCTCTATATAATTTATATATAATTCATATATAATTCTGCCAAAATTTATATATATATAATTTTTATTTATATATATAATAAAATTTATATATATATATAAATAAGAAAATATATAATATATATTATATATATATATAATAAAATTTATATACATAATTTTTGCCAAAAGTATGAAGGGAAGAATGAGTTACTATCTTTAGAAAGAAATGTCAAAATCACACATTCATTTGAGGATTAAGTATCAGTGATTTTAAATTCTGATAAAGAGTAAGTTTCAAGATGCCCCAAAGCTAAAAACGTTAACACTATATAAATAATTTTAAAAGAATATGAATAACTATAGGCTAGAATATTGAGCCAAATCTAATAATCCGGTCTTAATAAGGATAAAGGTAAAACACTCAAATTAGTTTTAAAATCAATGTCAAGAACACAAAATAGCAGCAGCATGGTTTGCATAAGTAATTCAGAAAAAAACATCTTAAAATTTTAGTGGACCACATGACTAGCATGCTATATATAGTCAATGATGTGATGTGGTTTCTGACAACAGCAATATACATTTAAGTTGTACTAAGAAATAAACAGTATTGTTTTGACACAGTTTCTCTAAATTGTTCTCATTCAGTTTCCTTAAATTGTTCTGCCTATTTCCCTAATTGGTTCTGCCTCAGTTTCCCTGATTGTTCTGCCTCAATCCCCTTAATTGCAAATCCCCCCTCTAGTTCATAAGGACTGATTTAACTCAGGGCTGCTTACTCTAAGGTTATAAATTATGGATGTGTAAACTCAAGATAAAGGAGAGTACAAACTTCCTGGCTCTAAACTGGATACCTGCTTAACTTCTTAATTTGTTAGAATTTATGGTCCTACCCCTCAGTTTGTCAGAAAGAGATTGATGATCCCTGCCTGGAGATTTTTACTCAACAAGTTTGGACTCCACCCTCTGCCTTTGTTTAGTACTATGTATAAATATGTCATTGAGAACTCACATTCCCTGCTATATGCTTTGGATATCAGCCCTGGGGGCATTGTACCCCCAGCATACTCTCTCAGAAATCCAAATAAAATATTAAAAACTCTCTATTCTGTATCTCACCTCAGTTTCTCTGGCATTACAGTATCAAGGATTGGAAGGTTTAATGAAATAACTCATGAAATAAAAAAAAAAAAAGATACTTTTATTTGTCACTCAAAAAGGAGTCCGTAACCTAAAGTCCCTGAACATGATTTTTTTTTTGTTCTTTTAATATATTTTAGCCACTTTATTTTAAAAAATTTTCTTAGTTATCTTATTTATCTTATGCATTTAAAAACATTTCAAGGAATCCATAGTTATCACTAAACTGCCAAATTGTTCTGTCATACCACAAAACAGGTAAAAACTCTTAGATTAAAGACTACTAAAATAATTTATTTTTTAGATATTAAAATTTAGGTCCACCTAGCTTAAGACACTTGTATATGATCATTTAGGTCTAGGATTCTGTGATTATTACATTTCATTTCAGGTATTATATTTTTGGGAATGACATTAAACATTTTGAATAGAACCTGAGGAGTTGAAAACAGATTTTTAAGGGACCTAGGTAGTTTTCCACAAATGGAAAATTTAAAGAAACACCTGGTTAGAGAATTTGATGTAGAAATTAGCTTCCTCACTTATAATTTAAAACATCTTACATTATTATTGGATTTTAACATTTCTAAAGTGTTTTTTCTTCTTTCAAGGTGGGTATTTTGATTTTTATTTTATAGGATGAGAAAATGCAGTCTTATTCCTTAGATCTTTTCAGGCCAGCAAGAGGAAACAACATTCAAATTATTTTCCTTGGACCTAGTTGAATGAATTTGTATTAAGGATTGCAAAGTCAAAAAGAAAAAAGACTATATGAAAAAGCACAATAACTAATAACAACTGATATGTTAATGCTTTATAGAATATAAAACACTTTGCATATCTGATTATGCATTTGCTAATTTAATCATCACAACAACTGTGTAAAGTAGATATTACTGATGATATTATTGCCCCCATCATGAAGGAAAAAATGAAAATCAAAGAAGGTAAATTACTTTCCCATGGTAACATGGTAATAAATTATGGTGAAAATTTCTAATCCAGCCATTATTGATGCTAAATCCAGAGTCTTCCCTGGCCCATCCCCACCCCCCCTCCACACACACACACACACACACACACACACACACACACACACACTCACCAGACCTGAAAACTAAGCTGAACAAAGAGGGTTATCTCTATGCGAACTGAAATATTCAGAAAAGTAATAACTTCCTCTTCCCTGGAGAATTTTATATTGAGCCTAGATTGCCAGTCATCATAGATGTTCTAGAAAGAATTCCTGCTCTGCTAAAAATTGACCAAGCTAGCCTTGGAGATTTCTTCTAAATCTGACATTCTGTGATATTCCCATTTTCTTTCTAGAAATTTATTATTTACACAAGCTAGAAACATGGGGAGACAGCCTGAAGAAATAGGAGATTTTTTTAAACCATTTTAAAAATATGGATAGATATGAGCATGTTTCTAGAGTAAGGAAGAGTCAATAGTAAGATGCATGGAGGAAAGGGTAAGATTTGCTATATTGTGAACAAAATAGAAGGTGATGGGAGATAAGCACCTATAGCTAGCTTTGTTAAGGAAAAAGCTTTCCTTTTCTTCTCTATCAGTGAATAACATTTATTGTTTATTATGTGTTATCCACTGAACTAAGTACTGAATATAAACAGAGATTAAAGGCAGTTCCAGCCTTTAACGAGTTTATAATCTAATGGGAGGAGATGATAGGCAAAGAAATATATAGAAAGCAAGATATACATACTATAAATAGGAAATAATTAAGAGAGAGAATAGAATTAAGGGGGTTTGGGGAATGCTTTCTATAGAAGGTTGAATTTTAGTTGATGTTTAAAGGAAGCCAAAAATAGTTCCAGCAGCAGAGGGAGGACATTAAAGTCAGGAGGAATTAGCCTGAGAGAATGTCAGAGATGAGAGATGGTAGTATCTTGTTCCTGGAACAGTCAGGAGGGAAGTAATAGTGGATCAGAGTGTTAGGGAATTAGGTTATTAGGAGATTGGAAAGGATAAGAGGGAGTAACTAGTCTGATTTTATAGTTTTAAAAGTATTCATCTTTTTTTGTTCTTCCAATGGAATAAGTTTTTAAATTGTCATAGAAGCACTTCTGAGACCAGCAGTTCCCTGAGGTAACATTCTAACTTCAGAGAAAAATCCTTAGTGACAGTCTTTAATGGCATGTTGATATGTACCTATAGAGGCTATTTTCCAATTGTTCCTGTGGAGTGATAATTATATTGACTCTCTTGTTTTTCATATCTTCTTTTTCAGTTATATCTAAAATATGTTACTTGGAAATCTTCAATGCAATTTTTTTTTCTTCCTTCACATACCCTTGAAAGTAAGAGTTTTCTGAATTTTTTATATTCATTAGTTTCTCTTATCTATTCCATTTTTAATCTATAATTTCCTCTGTGCATCTTCAACTTGCTATTTCCAGTTATAATTTTTAAAAAAACATTTTATTTCACATCATAGCATCTTTGTTTATATATAGATGATATAATAGGAACTGTGGCCCCCTGATATTTGGGGGAATGGGTGGACCTGGGTTGGAATGTTGTGCCATAGTTCTCTTTTAATGTCCTGACCCAGTTTCCTTACTTTTCCTATACAGTTACTCTGGCACAGGTTATAACCATTCCCTCTTAATATTAGAATAAAATTCTTATATCTTAGACCTTAGGCTACAGTTATTCCCTCTTAACGTTTGATAGGATAAAGGTCTTTATCCATTTTAGACATCATTAGAATATCAGGAGCTTCTCCAGTACCTCCCTCCATCATGTCATCTTAGGTGCCTCCCCCCATTAGGTCATTCCCATCCAGATCCCTCTCCCATTATGTCATTGTTCTTGTTATCTTGTTATTATGTTCTTGCATTTTGACATTCAGGGCTGGATTCTTTGAGGTGATAGTCTCCTTCAGCCCTGGGACCAACAATGGATCCATTTGGTCCCAGTAAATCTCTCCATGTAATAAATTCTGAATTGAATACTCTCTAATCTCTATCATGCTCAGTTTCTCCAGCATTACAGGAAAAATCCTAAATTTCAATCCTTCCAGATATTTGAGAGCATCCCCACCTTACTACTTGATTCCCAGGGGAAACTCCCACAATAATTCCCACCTATAATTCATTTAGATATCTTTGGGGTTGGGGAACATAATTACCACCCATATTGAATTCATTTGGAGATGCTTCCTAGCCCCATAGTATATAAATCTAAATATAATCAAGGCTGTGTACCCAAACTTTTGCTAATTTCTATTAGGAACTGGCCCACTGAATGGCTTTTCAGTGATATCTCTTACTCTTCATCTCTCCTTAACATAGGTACACACAATTCTTAATACTCTCTTCTTACTGAATTTTCCTTATGCTATACTTACTAGGTATATTTTATATTGTAGAAATGCAATCTAAGTATAGGGAGGGTAGGGACTTTTTTTTTTTTTTTTTTTTTTTGGTCATAGATTTCCAGTACTTAGGTCAAAGCTTTGCAAATACTAAACACAATCATAATTGAAATGATTTCCACTGAATTTCAGATATTCCTGAAAATGGAAGTTAATGTAGTTTTTTTTTAATCTTTTGACTCTAATAATTAAATCAATTTATGTTAAAAAGATTTCTCACCTATTAGTGGATATATTTACATTAACAGAGCATTTAGTTGACTTGTAATGTTAAAAGTTGCATTATAGACCATAACCCCAACATCCCAGAAAAACTGGGTTTGAAAAAGCCCTAAATTTAAAATGATCTAGCTATCCCAAACACATTTTGCATACCTAAAAAGATCCTTGTGCCCTTTACTGTCATTACCCAACTTGGCATAAGAATAGCAACAGAAATCTCATGCAAGACCCCTGTGTCCCTGTCCTTGTTTTTGAAGTATTTCCTTAACAACAGCTTAAAAGATGTCAGATAAGGAAGCAGGATAAAGTGATCTGTTTTCTGTCCAACCTATAAAAATTCCCATATCTTTTTTGTTCACCTCCATGGGATGCGAATCCGATGTGGTCAGTAGACTTTCAATAAATTGTCCAATTAAAAAATAATATTTCTCATTAGCACTACTGTCTATCTACCCAGGTTACTTATACCTTCAGAATCCAATACTTAACATACAACAAGAAAATTGGATTTACACAATTATATTGTATCTAGATTATACCGTAACATGTAAAATGTATGGGATTGCCTGTCATCTAGGGGAGGGAGTAGAGGGAAGGAGGGGAAAATTTGGAAAAATGAATACAAGGGATAATGTTATAAAAAAATTACTCATGCATATATAGTCAAAAAATTATAATGATAAAATTAATAAAAATAAGAAAATAACTCTCTAAAAATAATAATAATAATAATATTTCTCGCCTCGCCTCTATATTTTGGCCTAACAGTATGTCCATGAATATTTATACAATTATGAAAATGTATATCTTGATTTGCTTGAATCTTCTAATTATCCAGGTAATCAGAAGAACTGTGAGGACTGGATGTATTATCTAACATACTAATAATTCTTTGTGTTACCTGAGAGTAGATCTAGCTCGATGTACAGAAAATCTGAAATTCTGAACCCAAGTAAGCTTATACCAGCTCTGTGAAGGATTCTTAAGTTATTTGTTGGTTTATGGACCTTCAAGAGACATCCTTATCTGAATCAGCTTGTGGTCTCTTTAAGATATTGTATTTCCTTTTGATCTGTGATCTCTTTCAGATTCTTCCTGGATATATCCTCCTTATACAAGTTATATTTCCAGGACTTTTGATTTAATTAGAAATCCTGGTTTAAAAGCATCCCCTTGAAGTGTTGTTAATTCCAATAGGAGGTCTGGGCTGAAAAATTGTTAAGAATCTAAGCCTGAGAACTCCCACCAAGAATCCTGATCTGATCTGTCCCAGCCCCCATTAAAGATACCCAATATAATAGCCTCCTTCAACTAAGATCTTTGTAAATGGACCTAGGTAGATCACTCAGATGCCAGGACCTTCTGTCCACTGAGAAAGCATTCTCAGCACAAAACTCCATTTTCCAATAGAACTGCCTCTATAGAAGTCAGTCTTTTGGTAAACTGATTTCTATCCAACAAAAAACTTTCATTTTGCAACTAATAATTTTGGAATGAGTTAATTCTTTCACTCCTAAAACCTGTGGCAGATTTAAAGGGGATTCTTAATAACCCTCTTATTGCCACTAACCTCTACACCACCAAGAAATGAGACCACTCAAACCTCATCATATCTTCAAAGGCTTTCTGGGTCTTGGAGATAACCTTTTCTCTGGAAATTTTTAGTTATGTCAACTAAAACTAGTTGAAGGAAAAAATAAATAAATACATTGGTTACATTTTAACAGGCAGGGCTTATTCTGCAACTCTTGACCATTACCACTTGCCAAGTGCTTGAAGACATATTTCATTGCCAATCTTCTGAAATAATAATTGGGGGCAAATATCAGTCAAAATTCCCCAAAATCTTTTGAAATTTTTTACTTTGAGACAATGTGGGGAAAAATGTATTCTTTTAAATACATTCACTTCCCTCTGGATCAGTTCTTACAAATTCCTAGATTGTTTTCTGATTAGTGCATCAAAGGGCCAGAGTTAATTCCTACTTCACTCTCCCCCAATCTCTACATTGACTCAATTATTTCTGAACTCACCTTTACCCCAAATTCCTTAATTTTCTTTAAGAAAATAAATAAACTCTTCCCATCCATAAATTGGTGGCCTTCAGCATAGTCCAACATTTCCCAAGTGGATTATTTTTTTCCCTCCCCTGCTTAATAAAAACCTTTCTTTAACTTCACAAGCATTGTCTTCTGATTTTTTTTTTAGGGAAAAGAAAGATGTAAATGCCATTCCATTCTCTGGTTCTTCCACTTTGGAGAAAGGGAAATCTAAATTTCCTCAAAAGAGATTAGGGGAAGAGGAAAATTGTATTATGATGAAAAAAAGGGAATATAATTGTGATGCCTAAATGTAACAGATTTAGAGAAAACTGAGAAAATTTGTATGAACCAATCCAGAAGAAAGGAAACTTTTTCAAGAAAATACTTCCCTTTCCTCCTATATTGTCCACAGTAATCTTAATAATAGTTTTGACATATTTCAGAACATTGATGGAGTACTATGGATTCAGAAGATTGACAATGAAATATGACTCCAAACTCTTGAGAAAATGGTAATGACCTACACTTGGAGAATAAACCTTATCTTTTCAAATGTGGCCCATGTATTAATTTGTTTTCTTTGACTAATTTTACTTGGTATAAAGGAAAGCTTCTATTTGGAATGTGATGATGGCTAGTAGGTTATAAAGAGGGCCTAATAGATGATAAGCAGGGAAATGAAAAGAAATAAAACTCCCAATGAAGTACTTAAAAATAATAAGAGAGGCAGAAGAACCTCAGAAGTATTCACAGAAAAGCAAGATAGTTTTATTACTTTTGTAATTTAATATACACTTAAATAAATAGATAAAAAGATAGCATTATTTCTGTTTTTGTTTCTTTTCACATTGAAATGTTAACATTTGTTGCTGCTTATTTACTTTATAATAAATACAATTTTGGGTAAAAAAAAATTAACATTGAATTATATTGGATCTGAAGCCCCTTACAATGGCAAATCTATAACAAACAAAAAACAATATGAAACAAAAGATCTCCTATTGATAACATCCACATAAACAATGTAGTTAGCAAAGTGTTGAACAAATGGCTTGAGCTATATGAATTTATTTATAGAAATGGAGATTTTTATGATTGCAATATAAACTTATTGCACTGCTATAAGAAATTTCATGAATATCCTTAATAATCTTTACTTTTAAAAATCAATTCATTTTTCTAGGACAAAATGTTAAAAGTGCAAATTATTATATGTAGCAAAAGATGTGATACTTATATAATAGCTAGAAGACATGATCAAGGCCAAAGTTAAGAAGCTTTACATCCTTAAATAATTAACTAATGACATATCTCTTGATATGAATACAAACCTCAAAGAATCCTCAACAATTTAACTAATAGATTGTTCTAGAACAGATACATAATTACTAAGAAAACTACCATACACAATTGCTTAACCACCAGCTAGTCAACAAGCATACTACTGTTTTAAGGCAAAATTCATACTTTTACTCTATTATATTTTGGCTATGGAAACCTAGATAAGTCAATTAACCATTTAGTATATCATGGAACCAAGCAATTCATAAATATTATAAATAGAGAAAGAAAAGATCAATTAATTGGGCTTGAAACTAAGAAAGCTAGAAAAAGAACAAATTAACCCCCCCAATCAAATACCAAACTTGAAATTCTAATAATAAAAGGAAAGATCAATAAAATTGAAACTAAAAAAAATTATTAAATTCATAAATAAAACTAAGAGTTAGTTTTATGAAAAAACAACAAAATAGGTAAACTTTAATTAAATTTGATAGAAAAAGGAAAGAGGAAAATCAAATTGTTAGTCTCAAAAATTAACAGAGAGAACTATTCATCAATGAAGAGGAAATTAAAGCAATTATTAGGAGTTATTTTTCCCAACTTAAGGCCAATAAATTTGAAAACCTAAGTGAAATAGACGAATACCTACAAAAATATAGATTGCCTAGATTAACATAAGAGAAAATAAATTACTTAAATAGTCCCATTTTGGAAAAATCAATAGAACAACCTATTAATCAGCTTCCTAAAATAAAATAAAATAAAATTTTAAAAATTCCCAGGACTAGATGGATTTATATGTTAATTCTACCAAACATATACAGAACAATTAACTCCAATATTATATAAACTAATCAAAAAATGGGGAATTAAGTACTTCTGCCAAATTCCTTTTATGACTCAGACATGGTACTGATACCTAAACCAGGCAGGACAAAAATAGAGAAAGAAAATTTTAGACCAATCTCCCTAATAAATATGATGTAAAAATCTTAAATAAAATATTAGCAAAGAGATTACAGAAAATCACCCCAGGATAATACACTATGATCAAGGATTTATACCAGGAATGCAGAGCTGGTTCAATATTAGGAAAACTATTAGCATAATTGTCTATATTAACTACGAAATTAACAAAATCCATATGATCATCTTAATAGATGAATAAAAAGCATTTGATAAAATGCAACACCCATTCCTAATAAAAACACTAGAGGACCTAGGAATAAATTGATTTTTTGTTAAAACAGTCAGTAGCATCTATTTAAAACCATCAGCAAGCATCATATGTAGTAGAGATAAACGGGGACCATTCCCAATAAGATCAGTGGTGAAACAAATTTGCCCATTATCACCATTACTATTCCATATTGTATTAGGAATGCTAGCTTTGGCAATTAGAGAAGAAAAGGAGATAAAAATAATTAGAGTAGTTAATGAGGAAACCAAATTATCACTTTTTGCAAATGATATAGTATACTTAAAGAACTCCAGATATTCTACTAAAAAAAAATCTAGTAGAAATAATCCACAACATTAGCAAAGTTGCAGGGTACAAAATAAATTCACAAAAATCATCAGCATTTTTATACATCACTAACAAAATCCATTAGCAAGAAATACAAAGACAAATCCCATTCAAAATAATTTTTGATTTTTGTATAAAATTGTATAAAAATATTTGGGATTCTATCTGCCAAGAAAAATTCAGGAACTATATGAACAAATCTACAAAACACTTTACACACAAATAAAGTGAGATCTAAGCAAATGGCAAAATATTAAGCTCTCTTGGAGAATCGAGCAATAATATCTAAACTAATCTATTTATTTAGTGCTATAGCAATCAAAACCCCCAGGAAATTATTTTATTGACCTAGAAAAAATAATAACAAAATTCATCTGGAAGAAAAAAAAGTTAAAAAATTTCAAAAGAATTGATGATGAGAAAAGAAAATGAAGGTGGCCTACCTGTTCCAAATCTAAACCTTTATTATAAAGTAGCAGTCACCAAACTCATTTGGTACTGGATAAGAAATAAAGAAGTTAATCAATGGAATAGGTTAGGTTCATAAAACAAAATAGTCAATAACTATAGCAATCTAGTATTTGACAAACCTAAAGGGACCAGCTTTTGGGATAAGAATTCACTATTTGACACAAACTGCTGGGAAATTTGGAAACTAGTGTGGCAGAAATTAGGCATAGACCCACACCTAACCCCATATACCAATATAAGATTGAAATGGGTTCATGATCTAGACATAAAGAATGATATTATAAATGAATTAGAAGAACACAGGATATCTTACCACTCAGATTTATGGAGGAGGAAGGAATTTGTGACCAAAGAAGAACTAGAGATTATTATTGACCACAAAATAGATAATCTTAATTATATTAAGTTAAGAAAAGTTTTTGTAGAAACAAAACTAATGTAGACAAGATTAGAGAGGAAACTATAAACTGGGAAAACATTTTTACATCCAAAGGATCTGATAAGGGCCTCATTCCTAAAATATGTTGGAATACACGGGAGAGCTGTTGGAATACATAGGAACCACCTGCCAGTGGTTGCTGGAGATCCAACCCAGAATGGATCTCTTCTTGTGAGAGGATGATATAAGGAGACTGAGAAGCAGTTGCTATTCTCTGATCTCTCTGACTGAGAGGCCATGCATTGTCTGACTTCTCTCCACTTCCCTCTGCCTCCAATTTATCTCATTCCCAGTCCATAGCACCTGTGTCAGCAAAGGCTGCCCTGAAACACCTTCAGATGCTATGATCCATAGCTGGGAAGGCTCTCAGAGAATTGCCCTGTTCCTTAACAAAAATGTATAAAGAACGGAATCAAATTTACAAAAATTCAAGCCATTTTCCAATTGATAAATTGTCAAAGTATATGAACATATGATTTTCAGATGAAGAAATTGAAACTATTTGTAGTCACATGAAAAAGGTGCTCTTAATCAGTATTGATCAGAGAAATGCAAATTAAGACAACTCTGAGATACCACTACACACCTGTCAGATTGGCTAAGATGACAGGAAAAGATAACAAATGTTGGAGGGGACGTGGGAAAACACTGATAAATTGTTGGTGGAGTTGTGAATGGATTCAACCATTCTGGAGAGCAGTTTGGAACTATGCTCAAAGAATCATCAAATTGTGCATACCCTTTGATCCAGCAGTGTTTCTACTGGGATTATATCCCAAAGAGATCTTAAAATCTTTGTGGCAGCTTTTTTTTTAGTGGCAAGAAACTGGAAACTGAATGGATGCCCATCAGTTGGACAACATCTGAACAAGTTATGCTAAATAAATTTACAGAATATTATTGTCTGTAAGAAACAACACGCAGGATGATTTCAGAGAGGCATGGAGAGACCTATATGAACTAATGTCAAGTGAAATAAGCAGAACCAGGAGATCATTATGAATGGCAACAACAAGACTATACAATGATCAATTCTGATGGACATGGCTCTCTTCAACAATGAGAGGTTCCAAACCAGTTCCATTTGTTCAGTGATGTAGAGAGTCATCTACACCTAGAGAGAGAACCATGATAACAGAGTGTGGAACACAATATAGCATTCTCACTCTCTCTGTTGTTATTTGCTTGCATTTTGTTTTCTTTCTGAGTTTTTCTTTTCCTTTATTGTTGATCTGATTTTTCTTGTGCAGCAAGATAACCATATACATATGTATACATGTATTTCAACATATTTAATATGTTTTAGACTACCTGACATCTAGGGGAGGGGTGAGGGGAAGGAGGGGATAATTTGGAAGAAAAGGTTTTGCAAGAGTTGATGTTGGAAAAATTACTCATGTATATGCTTTGTAAATTTAAAAAAATTAAAAATTAAAAAAAATAAAAAATAAATTCTATTGGGGATGGGGTGGGAGATTATAAATTATCAGCTCATTTTACAGATAAGGAAAGTGAGGTAGTTTTTCAGTGACTTTTTCAGTGTCATACAACTACTGAGTAAACAAATCCAAATTTGAACTCAGATCTTCCTGACTCCATGCCCATAGTTCGATCCATTGTACCTTTGAAAAAAGTAGATGTGAAGTGAAATGAAGGAAGTAAATTATCTCCCCACCCACAAAAAAGGAAAAAGACTATTACATCTAGATGATTTTATAGGAGTGTTTCAGGTTCATAGGATTGCCTATTTTACTAATCATTGGTTTGTTGGTATTTCATTGAATTATCTTTTTAAAAAGTAAAGAAGCTATGTATACATATATTGTATTTAACTTATTCTTTAGCATATTTAACATGTATTGGTCAACCTACCATATTGGGGAAAGGATGGGAGGAAGGAAGGAAAAAGTTGGAATAAAGGTTTTGCAATTGTCAATGCTAAAAAATTACCTATGCATGTATCTTGTAAATAAAAAGTTGTTAAAAAAAAAAAAAAGATGAATAAGCTTAAAAAAAAAAAAAAAGTAAGTCAGAATTTTGTTAATGGCAATACCACTACCAATAAAGAGAAAAAGATGAACAATTTTCTCTCTTTTAACTCTAAGGAAGAATCACAGTGTCTATATCTTACTTATCTTAAAGGATAAATGAATTTCAGTGATTTTTTTCCCCCAATAACTAATAGCACCAAGCTATTAATACTTCCATGCTGTGTTTTTGTATACATTTGTACAAAGCAAAAAAGCAAGTAGGTTGTGCAATGAATAGAACTCTGGGCCTAAAGTGAGGAATTCATACATTCTTGAATTCCAATCTGTTCTCAAATACTTATACTAGTATGTGATTTGAGGCAAGTTATTTAAGCATGTTGACCTCATTTTTCTTATCTGCACAATGAGCTGAAGAATGAAATAACAAACTACTCCATTATTTCCAAGAAGACCCTAAATGGGATCACAAAGAATAAGATACAACTGAAAAATGATTGCATAATAACACAAAGCAAAATGGGAAAAGTGGGCAATCACAATTATATATAATTATTAAGCCTTAGCCTTAAAAGTTTCACAGACTTGGAATATGAGAGAATGACCTCAAGCAAGATATGACAAATAATTACCTTGATTACTAATTTCCTTTACTTTGTATTAAAACAAATGAGAGCATAAAGTTGTGTATGATTTTCCTAAGTATCTGTATAAAAGCAAACATTACACATCTGAAAAGATACAAAATCTAAGGTTTTGACTTATTATTTTAATCATATGACCACTATTCCACAGCCTCTAAAGGATATTAGAAATGAAAATTAAGTTTGCTATTAGATAAATTCTAACAGTTAATGGTACCAACTTCTTTAGCACTAATGTTAGTTTGGGAATGATCAGAGGACATTCAAGAACTCTATAATATACACTTTTTGCTGCTTTAATTCTGTATCTTCAGATAAAAATGTAGGTATTTCCCCCCTTATGTAATGATAATTTTGATTCAGGGCAGAAACAGAATCAATTTTGTTTACTTTTGTTGAGAAGAAAATATTAGAAGCCAAATTATAACATAGAGTAGATTATTTACTAAAGAAGGACAAATACAAGTACAATACTAGACCCCATCATCCATGAGGTAAAATTGCTTTTTTTGATTTTGCATTAGCCATGAAAATATAATTCATATGTCTGAACAAATTCTGTGCACCACAACAGATGTGTCAAACTTTTCACAGATATATGAGCACTGAACATATGGAAAAGTGTCAGACATGGAAGATAAATGAGACTGGCAGAATTCTATAAAATCATATTCATGTTAAAAGATGTTAGTTGCCCGTGATTTTTTTACTGACACTATGTTAAACTTCTCTATTGCAGAAGTTGAATTTATTTGTGAAATTTCTATACTTTAATAATAAACAGACAATATATAGATTCTTCTGGTATTTCCATTGGATGTGTTATTATTATCTACACACATATATCACCATGCACATATCATATATATGTATATATGAGTGTATATATATGTGTATACATATGCTTACATAGATTATACAGTTTTAACAACACAATGATGAATATATCCTCAAAATAAATATCACCTCAATGCTTAAAAATAATATATTTCATATATGTGTTTATCTCTTTTGCTCCACTGATTCATGTATCTACCATTGTCCTGGTCCAGCTAACATATTCTCTCTCTTTCTTCCTCTCTTCCTCTCTCCCCCATTTCTCTGTTTATTCTCTATAACATTCTCAACATTAGCCTGTTCACTCTATTTCAGGGTATTCTCTTCTGAATGATTAAGTCTTTCACCTACACAACTAGGCAACAATTTCATGAACTGTGCAGGCTATGCTTATTTCAGTATTGGCTTCATTCTTACCTCTCATCACACCTTAGACTTTTCTAGTTTTTTTTTTTTTTTTTTTTTTTTTTTTCCAGAAGCCTTATCCCCTTGTGAAAACTGTCTCTATGAGGTGGAAGTAAACCATTGATTGGAAGGTTAGACTGGCCAGAGTTAATAAGGAGAATGGTCCTGTTAAAGGGAAGGCACTATGAGGGAAGAGAGAGAGTGTTTCATTGTGATCTTAGTCCTGAAAGGAACTTAGCAATGATCTTCTTCATAAGCAGATATATATTATACTGTTGCTGATCTCAAACTTCCCCTCCTGGCCCGAACCCCCATTGAGCATAAGGACAGCTGTACAGTCCTAGTCAGTTTGAAGAAGCTCCAGAAGATGAGACCTTCATCCTTTTGCCCCAAATGAATTTGAGGGTGACTGCTTGAGGGGGAAATGTTGTAATAGGACTCTATGTTCCTCTGATCTTTGTGGAGGGTGGGCTATCTGGCCTGGGGAAATTCCTAAAAAGTATTCCCATTCATCTTACTCTCCTGGCTCTGGGAAAACTATCTGTATTCTCATGGGACACTTCCACTGCTAATTGATCTGGGAATCACTTTGGCCTGGGAAACAATCACCATCCTTATTAATTTGGAAATTAGCCCCTAATTGCTCCCTAGCCCATAGAATCCTAAATAATAATAATAAAAAAACAAGACTCTGTACCCCAAATTTCATTATATTCCTAATCAGAAACTAGCCCACTGAAAGAAAGGTTTCTCAGTGAAGTAAATTCATTTTAACAAAAACCTTGCTTGTAAACTAGGACTGCAAATTCTTTAGCAAGACCTGTGACAGTGGCCTGAGGACCCCCAATCGCTGTTAGGGTATCCTTAGCCTTCAGCAATACTACCTCCACAAATATACTCTAAAGCTCAGATTCCAGGCACCTTGACTTTTCCAGCCTTGCATTCTGGGCAGACTGACTACACCATTCAACCTGGAATCCTGATTCTCATGTTGGCAAAGCTAATAAATCTTGAATCAAGAAAAAAATCACTTGTCCCTGAAACTAAGGACAAACATCATTAAAAAGCTAGGGAGTAATTACCGCAGAGAGAAGTCTTATCCCTCTCAACTTTTCAATTTGTGGCTGCTCCACTGTGCTAAACTGGGATCTTCAATCTCTTGACACGGCAGAAAGGATGCTTAACCAGAAAGAGAACAGAGAGAAAGTGAACATCTCAAGAATTTTAAAAACGTCAAGCTTGTTATGGTCAAGTAAGAAATCAAAGAAGGTTACTCCACTGCTCCCCTTCTCTCCTCATTTGCCCTCCTCCCCCAACTTGTGGTAGAGGACACCTTTATTTTAGGCAATTTGGGCATGCCCAGAAAAGGTCAGGTTTTATGCATTTGTATATAGCCAAAAAATGTGTAGCTATATATGTTATATACAAATTGACTACATAGGTATATGCACTTAATTGTATATATAGTGTATCAATGTACTCATATATAATATGTATATATGAGATATATTATTTATTTCTGTTATCTATATTGATCTGAATTTTTCCTACTAGATTATAAGCTTTTTAAGCAAAGAATAGATTAAAATTCATTCAGAATTTTTGGGATACCAAGTATTATGATTTGTTATCTGCTATTCTTTAGCTTTACCTTACCTTACCTTTTGCTCAACTCTGGTTACACTGGATGTTTTATATATTGAGAAATGATGACTATATCAGTTGTACCATGCTTTTTATGTGTAAGGAAGAGAGCCTCTATCCTTAGATATTTATCACATTATTTTCTCTCTTGAGGAAAAACAATAACAATAAAAACAAAACAAAACAAAACAAAAAACTATACTTACAATTCCAAAGATATATTTCTATGTACTAGAGGCTTATTGAGTTGGATTTTTTTTTATTTATTTGTATTTGGATATATTAACTTCTGGCATAGGTAAAATAGATATTTTTAAAGATCTTGATAAAAAAATCAAATAGACTGAAGCAAAAACAATAACTAACTTTGTTTCTTTATCTCCTAAAATCCTCTTTTGGGTATATTGTTTGCATTCATAAGATGTACCATTTAAAATCTATAACTAAATCATTAAAAGGTACTAAGCTTCAGCTGCAGTAATTCAGAAATGAGGCCTATTTCACCCTTATTGTATTTTTAAAAAATATTTCAGAAGCATCTCTTTCCTAAATGCAAAATGACTTATAATTAAAATAATTTATTTAAGGTTATTGTATTAACTTACTTATTACATTGTACTAAATTATTCAGAATTTCTAAATTACTCCTTATTGTTTAGTATAATTAAATGAACTTATTTCTTGATGTGAGTGAAATCACATTTTCACCATTACAACCATGTACTGAGGTTTTATTTGCATACACAACTGTCTAAATCATTCACAGATCACTTACTGTTCAGTTCATATTTAAAAATTGGATCAGGTTTCAAGTGAATACGGGGTATTTAAAGAAATGAATAAACTTCCAATAACAATGAAACGTGGTACAGTTCTACAAGCATGTCACAGCATGTCACCACAGCTAATTTAGCCAGTTTAGAATTTCTCCAAGAAATTTCTTAATCGTGAAAGTGTACAAATATACAAATAGAATTAGAAGCACACAGCCTCTATAGAAATCTCTGATGTTACAAAAAATATCCAGGAAATGGATGCTACATTACAGTTTACTTCTGGCCTTAGTCTAACAAATCCACCACATGCCCCTTAAAATTTAGTACTCAAGTGAAATTAGATATAAAGGAATTTTAAAAGAGAGTCTTGGGATTGATTCAACTCAACAACCTTTTATATAGGTAATGAGGGAATAATTTCTTAATATACATAGCAACAATTCCAGTAACATATTTTAAAGTCACCTTAAAGAAGAGAAAATTCCAAAAGAAAGTAAAATCTTACAGAAATAATTTTCATGTAATGAAAAAGATGTCAAAAGTTATGGACCAATTTAAAAGTCTTAATAACTTCATAATATCTTTATAAGATAATGAAATGGAAGTGGTATTCTGATAATTTCCTGGAGGAGACTATATTTTATATCACCTAAATCAATGGAGAGCTACAAGGACTATAAAATTCTTATTATTTCTTGGTTTTTTGAACATGTATATATGAACACATGATATACTTATAATGTATTTATATTTTCTCCCTCCCTTCTCCCTACACCCTCTCCTAGATAGCAAGTAATAAAATATATGTTAAACATGTAATTCTTTTCTATAGATTTCTACAATTATCATGCTGTACAAGAACAATCAAATCAAAACAGGAAAAAAAAATGAGAAAGAAAACAAAAAGCAAACAAGCACCAACAAAAAGGATGAAAAAAACTGTTGTGATCCAGTCCTCACAGTGCTCTTTTTTGATGCAAATGGGTCTCTCCCTTAGAAATCCATTGGAATTACCCTGGATCACATCATTGTTGAAAAGAGCCATGGCCATCAAACTTGATCATATGAAATGCTTTGAATTTCTCTTGAATATCCAAAATTTAT
This sequence comes from Sminthopsis crassicaudata, assembly GCF_048593235.1. Taxonomy (NCBI): domain Eukaryota; kingdom Metazoa; phylum Chordata; class Mammalia; order Dasyuromorphia; family Dasyuridae; genus Sminthopsis; species Sminthopsis crassicaudata. Next base: position 127,479,687 of record NC_133617.1, read on the forward strand.
CCAGTACCAGATGATCCAGAACTGAAAGTTCTTTAAGGTGGGTCTTTCTAATCCAACTTTCTTTCTTTTTTTTTTTGAGGCTGGGATTAAGTGACTTAACCAGGGTCACACAGCTAGGAAGTGTTAAGTGTCTGAGACCAGATTTGAACTCTTGTCTTCCTGAATTCAAGGCTGAGGCTCTATCCACTATGCCACCTAGCTGCCCCCCTAATCCAACTTTCATGTCAATAAACAATTTTTTTTTTCCTTTCCTGGCTAGAACTTAACTTCCATTACGATCCATGATGTAGAGAATTCAGAACCCTTTCTCCTCCTAGATTCTTAAGTATACTCCTCTCACTTATGGTAAGTTAGAATCACTTCCTAAAGCCCTTAAAGTTTTTTTTTTTTTTTTTTTTTTTTTTTTTTTATTTTATAATTATAACATTTTTTGACAGTACATATGCATGGGTAATTTTTTACAACATAATCCCTTGCACTTACTTCTATTCAGATTTTTTTCCCTTCCTCCCCCAACCCCCTCCTCCAGATGGCAAGCAGTCTTATATATGTTAAATATGTTACAGTATATTCTAGATACAATATATGTGTGTAGAACCGAATTTTTTGTTGCACAGGAAGAATTGGATTCAGAAGGTAAAAATAACAGTTTACATTCATTTCCCAGTGTTCCTTTTCTGGATGTAGCTGGTTCTGTCCATCATTAATCAATTGGAATTGGATTAGCTTTTCTCTATGTTGAAGAAATCCACTTCCATCAGCATACATCCTCGTACAGTATCATTGTTGAAGTGTATAATGATCTTCTGGTTCTGCTCGTTTCACTCAGCATCAGTTGATGTAAGTCTCTCCAAGCCTCTCTGTATTTCTCCTGTTGGTCATTTCTTATAGAACAATAATATTCCATAACATTCATATACTATAGTTTACCCAACCATTCTCCAAATGATGGGCATCCATTCATCTTCCAGCTTCTAGCCACTATGAAAAGGGCTGCCACAAACATTTTGGCACATAAAGGTCCCTTTCACTTCTTTAGTAGTTCCTTGGGGTATAAGCCCAGTAGTAGTATGTCTGGGTCAATGGGTATGCACATTTTGATAACTTTTTGGGCATAATTCCAGATTGCTCTCCAGAATGGTTGAATTCTTTCACAACTCCACCAACAATGCATCAGTGTCCCAGTTTTCCCACAGCCCCTCCAACATTCATCGTTATTTCTTCCTGTCATCTTAGCCAATCTGACAGGTGTGTAATGATACCTCAGAGTTGTCTTAATTTGCATTTCTCTGATCAATAGTGATTTGGAACACTCTTTCATATGAGTGGAAATAGTTTTAATTTAATCATCTGAAAATTGTCTGTTCATATCCTTTGACCATTTATCAATTGGAGAATGGCTTGATTTCTTATAAATTAAAGTCAATTCTCTGTATATTTTGGAGATGAGGCCTTTATCAGAACCTTTAACTGTAAAAATATTTTCCCAATTTGTTACTTGCCTTCTAATCTTGTTTGCATTAGTTTTGTTTGTGCAGAAACTTTTTAATTTGGTGTAATCAAAATGTTCTATTTTGTGATCAATAATGGTCTCTAGTTCTCCCTTGGACACAAACTCCTTCCTCCTCCACAAGTCTGAGAGGTAAACCATCCCATGTTCCTCCAATTTATTTATGATTTCGTTCCTTATGCCTAAATCTTGGACCCATTTTGATTTAATCTTAGTATGTGGTGTTAAATGTGGGTCCATGCCTAGTTTCTGCCATACTAATTTCCAGTTTTCCCAGCAGTTTTTGTCAAATAATGAATTTTTATCCCAAAATTTGGGATCTTTGGGTTTGTCAAAGATTAGATTGCTATTTTTATTCACTATCTTTCCCTGTGAACCTAACCTATGCCACTGATCAACTAGTCTATTTCTTAGCCAATACCAAATGGTTTTGGTGACTGTTGCTTTATAATATAGCTTTAAATCAGGTACACTTAGACCACCTTCCTCTGACTTTTTTTTCATTAGTTCCCTTGCAATTCTCGACCTTTTATTCTTCCATATGAATTTTGTAATTATTTTTTCTAGGTCATTAAAATAGTTTCTTGGGAGTCTGATTGGTATAGCACTAAATAAATAGATTAGTTTGGGGAGTATTGTCATCTTTATTATATTCGCTCGGCCTATCCAAGAACACTGAATGTCTTTCCAATTATTTAAATCTGACTTTATTTTTGTGGCAAGTGTTTTGTAATTTTTCTCATATAATTCTTGACTTTTCTTTGGTAGATATATTTCCAAATATTTTATACTATCGACTGTTATTTTGAATGGAATTTCTCTTTGTATCTCTTGCTGTTGGATTGTGTTGGTAATGTATAAAAATCCTGAGGATTTATGTGGATTTATTTTGTATCCTGCGACTTTGCTAAAATTCTGAATTATTTCTAATAGCTTTTTAGCAGAGTCTTTGGGGTTCTCTAAGTATACCATCATGTCATCTGCGAAAAGTGACAATTTGATTTCTTCATTTCCTACTCTAATTCCTTGAATCTCTTTCTCGGCTCTTATTGCCAAGGCTAGAGTTTCTAGTACTATATTGAATAGTAATGGTGATAGTGGGCAACCTTGTTTCACTCCTGATCTTACAGGGAAAGGTTCTAGTTCATCACCATTACATATGATGTTTACTGAAGGTTTTAAATATATGCTCCTTATTATTTTAAGGAATAGTCCACTTATTCCTATACTCTCAAGCGTTTTTAGTAGGAATGGGTGTTGGATTTTATCAAATGCCTTTTCTGCATCTATTGAGATGATCATATGGTTTTTATTAATTTGATTATTAATATGGTCAATTATACTAATAGTTTTCCTAATATTAAACCAGCCCTGCATTCCTGATATAAATCCCACTTGGTCATATTGTATTATCCTGGGGATGATTTTCTGAAGTCTATTTGCTAATATCTTATTTAAGATTTTAGCATCAATATTCATTAAGGAAATTGGTCTATAATTTTCTTTCTCAGTTTTCGATCTACCTGGTTTAGGTATCAGTACCATGTCTGTGTCATAGAAGGAATTTGGTAGGACTCCTTCAATCCCTATTTTTTCAAATAGTTTACATAGCATTGGAGTTAGTTGTTCTTTAAATGTTTGGTAGAATTCACCTGTAAATCCATCTGGTCCTGGGGACTTTTTCTTAGGAAGTTGGTTAATAGCTTGGTCTATTTCTTTTTCTGAGATAGGACTATTTAGACTACTTACTTCTTCCTCTGTTAATCCTGGCAAGCTATATTTTTGAAGGTATTCTTCCATTTCATTTAAGTTATCGAATTTATTGGCATAAAGTTGAGCAAAGTAGCTCCTAACTATTGTTCTAATTTTCTCTTCATTAGTGGTGAGTTCACCCTTTTCATTTTCAAGACTATCAATTTGCTTTTTCTCTTTCCTTTTTTTTAATCAGGTTTACTAAGGGTTTGTCTATTTTGTTGATTTTTTCATAAAACCAACTCTTAGTTTTATTTATTAATTCAATAGTTTTTTTTTTACTTTCAATTTTATTAATCTCACCTTTTATTTTTTGAATTTCAAGTTTTATGTTTGTCTGGGGGTTTTTAATTTGTTCCTTTTCTAGCAATTTTAGTTGTAAGCCCAATTCGTTGGCCCTCTCTTTCTCTATTTTATGCAAGTAGGCTTGTAGAGATATAAAACTTCCCCTTATTACTGCTTTGCCTGTATCCCACACATTTTGGTATGATGTCTCATTATTGTCATTTTCTTGGGTGAAGTTATTAATTATGTCTATGATTTGCTGTTTTACCCAATCATTCTTTAGTATAAAATTATTTAGTTTCCAATTATTTTTTGGTCTATTTTCCCCTGGCTTTTTATTAAATGTTATTTTGATTGCATTATGGTCTGAAAAGGATGCATTTACTATTTCTGCCTTACTGCATTTGATTTTGAGGTTTTTATGCCCTAGTATATGATCAATTTTTGTATAGGTTCCATGAACTGCTGAGAAGAAAGTATATTCCTTTCTGTCTCCATGTAGCTTTCGCCAAAGATCTATCATATCAACCTTTTCTAGTATTCTATTTACCTCTTTGACTTCTTTCTTATTTATTTTGTGGTTTGATTTATCTAATTCTGAGAATGCAAGGTTGAGATATCCCACTATTATAGTGTTGCTATCTATTTCTTCTTGCAGTTCTCTTAATTTCTCTTTTAAGAATTTAGATGCTGCACCACTTGGTGCATACATGTTTAATATTGATACTGCTTCACTATTGATGCTGCCCTTTAGCAGGATATAATGCCCTTCCTTATCTCTTTTAATTAGATCAATTTTTGTTTTTGCTTGATCTGAGATGAGGATAGCTACTGCAGCTTTTTTGGTTTTGCCTGAAGCATAGTAGATTCTGCTCCACCCTTTTACTTTTAGTTTGAATGTCTCACCCTGTTTCAGGTGTGTTTCCTGTAAACAACATATAGTAGGATTCTGACTTTTAATCCAGTCTGCTAACTGCTTCCTCTTAATGAGGCAGTTTGCCCCATTCACATTTATGGTTAGAAGGACTAATTCTATATTGCTTGCCATCCTATTAACCCCTGCTTATGCTTTTCCCCTTTCCTTCCCTTTTACCCTCCTACCCAGTATTAAACTGGTGAACACCACTTGCTTTTCACAGCCCTCCCTTTTTAGGATCCCTCCCCCACCTTAAAGATCCTCCCCTTATTTTACCCCTTTTTCTCGAAATTACTGTATTCCCTTCCCCTTAGCTTACTCCTTCCCTTTCACTTTTCAATGAAGTGGAAGACATTTCACCATAAATCGAATATGTCTATTGATACACGCTATGTTCATCTCCCTCCTTTCTTTCTCTCAGATATAATAGGTTACCTTTGCCTCTTCATGAGATGTAGTACCACCACTTTACACTTTTTTATGACATAATCTCCTTTCCACCTCTAGTTTCTAAGACAAATTGTACATATATTCTTTACATATTTTTTTGACAGAAGTATAGTTCTCAAGATTTCTTTTTACCTTTTTAGAAATCTCTTGAGTTCTGTATTTGAAGATCAAACCTTTTATGTAGGTCTGGTTTTCTCATCAAAAATAGATGGAATTCATTTATTTCATTAAATGTCCATCTTCTTCCCTGGAAAACGATGCTCATTCTTGCTGGGTAAGTTATTCTTGGCTGCATACCAAGTTCCTTAGCCTTTCGCAATATCATGTTCCAGGCCTTTCGTTCTTTTAATGTGGACGCTGCTGGATCCTGGGTTATCCTTATTGTGGATCCTCCATATCTGAATTGTTTTTTTCTAGCAGCTTCCAATATCTTTTCCTTTGTCTGATGGTTCTTGAACTTGGCCACTATATTTCTTGGCGTTTTGATTTTAGGGTCCCTTTCAGTAGGTGATTGATGAATTTTTTCAATGTCTATTTTACCCTCTGTTTCCAGAATGTCTGGGCAGTTCTCTTTGATAATTTCCTCGAAAATGGTGTCCAAGCTCTTTTTTTCCTCCCATTTTTCAGGGAGTCCGATTATTCTCAAATTGTCTCTCCTGGATCTGTTTTCCAGTTCTGTTGTCTTTCTGGCAAGGTACTTGACATTCTTTTCAATTGTTTCATTTCTCTGGTTTTGCTTGACTACCTCTTGGTTTCTCCTTCAGTCATTCATTTCTACTTGTTCCATTCTAATTTTCTTTTTTTTTTTTTTTTTTAAAGGATTTTATTATTTTTTTATTATATATATATATATATATATATATATATATATATATATATATATATTTTATAATATTATCCCTTGTATTCATTTTTCCAAATTACCCCCCCTCCCTCTATTCCCTCCCCCCGACGACAGGCAATACCATACATTTTACATGTGTTACAATATAGTCTAGGTACAATACATGTGTGCGAATATCATTTTCTTGTTGCACAATAAACATTAGAATCCGAAGGTACATGCAACCTGGGCAGACAGATATTAGTGCTAACAATTTTCATTCCCCTCCCAGTGTTTCTTCTCTGGGTGCAGCTACCACTGTCCATCATTGATCAATTGGAAGTGAGTTGGATCTTCTTTATGTTGAAGATTTCCACTTCCATCAGAATACATCCCCATACAGTATTGTTGTTGAAGTGTACAGTGATCTTCTGGTTCTGCTCATTTCACTCAGCATCAGTTGATTTAAGTCTCTCCAGGCCTCTCTATATTCCTCCTGCTGGTCATTTCTTACCGAGCAATAATATTCCATAACCTTCATATACCACAATTTACCCAACCATTCTCCAACTGATGGACATCCATTCATCTTCCAGTTTCTAGCTACAACAAAAAGAGCTGCCACAAACATTTTGGCACACATATGTTTCTTTTCGCTCTTTAGTATTTCTTTGGGATATAATCCCAGTAGTAGCGCTGCTGGGTCAAAGGGTATGCACAGTTTGATAACTTTTTGGGCATAATTCCAGATTGCTCTCCAGAATGGCTGGATTCTTTCACATCTCCACCAGCAATGTATTAGTGTCCCAATTTCCCCACATCCCCTCCAACATTTGTCATTATTTGTTCCTGTCATCTTAGCCAATCTGACAGGTGTGTAGTGGTATCTCAGAGTGGTCTTAATTTGCATTTCTCTGATCAGTAGTGATTTGGAACACTCTTTCATGTGAGTGGATATAGTTTCAATTTCTTCCTCTGAGAATTGTCTGTTCATATGCTTTGACCATTTATCAATTGGAGAATGGTTCGGTTTCTTATAAATTTGGGTCAGTTCTCTATATATTTTGGAAATGAGACCTTTGTCAGAACCTTTGTTTTTAAAAATATTTTCCCAATTTGTTATTTCCCTTCTAATCTTGTTTGCATTAGTATTATTTGTACAGAAACTTTTTAGTTTGATGTAATCAAAATCTTCTATTTTGTGATCAATAATGATCTCTAGTTCTCCTCTGGTCATAAATTCCTTCCTCCTCCACAAGTCTGAGAGGTAGATTATCCTCTGTTCCTCTAATCTATTTATTATCTCCCTCTTTATGCCTAAATCATGGACCCATTTTGATCTTATCTTGGTATATGGTGTTAAGTGTGGATCCATATCTAATTTCTGCCATACTAATTTCCAGTTTTCCCAACAGTTTTTTCCGAATAATGAATTTTTATCCCTAATGTTGGAATCTTTGGGTTTGTCAAAGATTAGATTGCTATAAATGTACCCTTTTTTGTCCTTTGTATCTAATCTGTTCCACTGATCTACCGGTCTATTTTGTAGCCAATACCAAATGGTTTTGGTGACTGCTGCTATATAATATAGCTTTAGATCAGGTACACTTAGACCACCTTCCTCTGAGTTTTTTTTCATTAGTTCCCTTGCAATTCTTGACCTTTTATTCTTCCATATGAATTTTGTTGTTATTTTTTCTAGGTCATTAAAATAGTTTCTTGGGAGTCTGATTGGTATAGCACTAAATAAATAGATTAGTTTGGGGAGTATTGTCATCTTTATTATATTCGCTCGGCCTATCCAAGAGCACTGAATGTCTTTCCAATTATTTAAATCTGATTTTATTTTTGTGGCAAGTGTTTTGTAATTTTTCTCATATAATTCTTGACTTTTCTTTGGTAGATGGATTCCCAAATATTTTATACTCTCAACATTTGTTTGGAATGGAATTTCTCTTTGTATCTCTTGCTGTTGCATTTTGTTAGTGATATATAAAAATGCCGAGGATTTATGTGGATTTATTTTGTATCCTGCCACTTTGCTGAAATTTTGAATTATTTCTAGTAGCTTTTTAGCAGAGTCTTTGGGGTTCTCTAAGTATACCATCATGTCATCTGCAAAAAGTGATAGTTTGATTTCCTCATTTCCTACTCCAATTCCTTGAATCTCTTTCTCGGCTCTTATTGCCGAGGCTAGCGTTTCTAGTACTATATTGAATAGTAATGGTGATAGTGGGCAACCTTATTTCACTCCTGATCTTACTGGGAAAGGTTGCAGTTTATTTCTATTGCATATTATGCTTACTGACGGTCTTAAATATATACTCCTGATTATTCTAAGGAATAATCCATTTATTCCTATACTCTCAAGAGTTTTTAGTAGGAATGGATGTTGGATTTTGTCAAATGCTTTTTCTGCATCTATTGAGATGATCATATGGTTCTTATTAATTTGATTATTAATATGGTCAATTATATTAATAGTTTTCCTAATATTAAACCAGCCCTGCATTCCTGGAATAAATCTTACTTGATCATAGTGTATTAACTTGGAGATGATTTTCTGAAGTCTTTTTGCTAATATCTTATTTAAGATTTTAGCATCAATATTCATTAAGGAGATTGGTCTATAATTTTCTTTCTCAGTTTTCGATCTACCAGGTTTAGGTATCAGTACCATGTCTGTGTCATAAAAGGAGTTTGGTAGGACTCCTTCATCCCCTATTTTTTCAAATAATTTATGTAACATTGGGGCTAATTGTTCTTTAAATGTTTGGTAGAATTCACATGTGAATCCATCTGGCCCTGGGGATTTTTTCCTGGGGAGTTGATTAATAGCTTGTTCTATTTCTTTTTCTGAAATGGGACTATTTAAGCAATTTATCTCCTCCTCTGTTAATCTAGGGAGCCTATATTTTTGGAGGAAGTCATCCATTTCACTTAAGTTATCAAATTTATTGTCATAACGTTGGGCAAAGTAACTCCTTATTATTTCTCTAATTTCCTCTTCATTGGTGGAAAGATCCCCCTTTTCATTTGTAAGACTATCAATTTGATTTTCCTCTTTCTTTTTTTTGATCAAATTTACCAAAGGTTTATCTATTTTATTGGCTTTTTCACAAAACCAACTCTTGGTTTTATTTATTAATTCAATAGTTTTTTTACTTTCAATTTTATTGATTTCTCCTTTTAATTTTTGTATTTCGAGTTTAATTTTTGGTTGGGGGTTTATAATTTGGTCTTTTTCTAGCCTTTTAAGTTGTAAGCCCAATTCGTTAATCTTCTCTTTCTCAATTTTCTTCAAATAAGCCTCTAAAGATATAAAATTTCCCCTTATTACTGCTTTAGCTGCATCCCAAAGATTTTGATATGATGTCTCATCATTATCATTATCTTGGGTGAAATTGTTAATTGTTTCTATAATTTGCTCTTTCACCCAGTCATTCTTTAAGATGAGATTATTCAGTTTCCAATTACTTTTTGGTCTATTTACCCCTAACTTTTTACTGAATGTAGCTTTTATTGCCTTGTGATCTGAGAAGAAGGCATTTATTATTTCTGCCTTCCTACATTTAATTTTGAGATCTTCATGTCCTAATATATGGTCAATTTTTGTATAGGATCCATGAACTGCTGAGAAGAAAGTATATTCCTTCCTATTGCCATTCAGTTTTCTCCAAAGGTCTATCATACCTAGTTTTTCTAATGTTCTATTTACTTTTTTAATTTCTTTCTTGTGTGTTTTGTGGTTTGATTTGTCTAAATCTGAGAGTGCAAGGTTGAGATCTCCCACTATTATAGTTTTACTGTCTATTTCTTCTTGCAGTTCTCTTAACTTTTCCTTTAGAAAGTTAGATGCTATACCACTTGGTGCATATATGTTTAGTATTGATATGGCTTCATTATTTATGCTACCTTTCAGCAGGATATAGTTTCTTTCCTTATCTTTTTTAACGAGATCTACTTCTGCTTTTGCTTGATCTGAGATAAGGATAGCTACCCCTGCTTTTTTGGCTTTACCTGAAGCATAATAGGCTCTGTTCCAACCTTTTACCTTTACTCTGTATGTATCTCCCTGCTTTAAGTGTGTTTCCTGTAGACAACATATTGTAGGGTTCTGCTTTTTGATCCAATCTGCTATCCGTCTCCGTTTGATGGGATCATTCATCCCATTTACATTTACAGTTAAAATTACTAATTCTGTGTTTCCTGCCATCGTATTATCCCCAGATTATACTTTTTTCCCTTGACCCCCCTGATCCCCCTCCCCGATATTTAATTTACAGACCCCCCTTGTGACTCACAACCCTCCCTCTTTTTTTTTTTTTTTAAGGATCCCTCCCCCCCTCCCTCCAAGTCCCTTCACTTATTCTCCTTTTCCTTTCCCCTTTTCCTCTCCCCCCTTTTAATGAGGTGAGAGAAAATTCTCTGAAAAACAAATATGTTAATTATTTACTCTTTGAGCCTCTTCTGATGAGAGTAAGATTCACACAATGATTCTCCCCCTCACTAAGTTCCCTCAGATATGGTGTATTTTCTATGTCTCTTCCTGGGATGTAGTTTCCCTCTTTTTATCACTCCTTCCCCTTTTTCTGAACCGACCTCCTTCCCTTTACCACACCCCCCTTTTTTTCTTTTATATCAGTAAAATCAAATTATCCTTGAGTATTTTTTATATACCCACAACAGAGTTACAGTTCTCAAGAGTTCTGTGTACCTTTTTCTGTTTCTCTTCAGTCTTGTGGATGTAGATCAAATTTTTTGTTTAAGTCTGGTTTTTTTCTTAGAAACATATAGAATTCCTCTGTTTCATTGAATGACCATCTTCTTCCATGGAAAAAAGATGCTAAACTTAGCTGAGTAGTTCATTCTTGGTTGCAGTCCTTGATCTTTTGCCTTTCGGAATATCAGGTTCCAGGCCCTTCTATCTTTTAATGTGGAGGCAGCCAGATCTTGGGTGACCCTTATTGTGGCACCTTGGTATTTAAATTGTTTTTTTCTAGCTGCTTGCAGGATTTTCTCCTTTGTGTGGTAATTCTGCAGCTTAGCCACAATATTCAGTGGTGTTCTTTTTTTAGGGTCTATTTCAGAAGGAGTTTGATGAATTATTTCCACATCTACTTTCCCTTCTGTTTCTATTATCTCTGGACAGTTCTCTTTGATAATTTCCTGTAAAATAGAATCTAGGCTCTTTTTTTGGTCATAGTTTTCTGGAAGTCCAATAATCCGCAGATTATCTCTCCTAGATCTATTTTCCAGGTCTATAGATTTTCCCAGTAAGTATTTGACGTTGTTCTCCAGCTTCTCATTTTTTTTGTTTTGTTTGACTGATTCTTGGGTTCTCTGTGAATCATTCATTTCTATTTGTTCCATCCTGACTTTTAAGGAGTTATTTTCTTCTTTCACAGTTTTTAGTTCTTTTTGTAAATGCCCAATTTCGTTTTTAAATGAATTATTTTGCTCTATTGAGTTTTTTCCCATTTCCCTAATTTTTTTTTTGAGAATTATTTTCTTTTTCCGATTCAGAAATTCTATTTTCTTGAGACTTTTTTATCTTTTCCAATTCAGAAATCCTACTTTCCTGTGTTTTTTTAACCTTTTCTAATTCACTAATTTTGTTTCCCTGCATCTCCTGTGAATTCTTTATTTTTTCCAACTCCAATTTCAGGACGTTGTTATTCTCTATCATAACTTCCCTTTCTTTTCCCCATTTTTCTTCGATCTCCCTCAATTTTTTAAGAGCTTCTTCTAGGAGAGAGTTATGTGATGGGGGGCAGGAATCGTTCCCCTTTAGGTTGTTGTCTGTTGATTCTCTGCTGTCAACTTCCTCGGGGTTGGATACCCGCTCTTTCTCTGTATAGAAGGAATCTATGGTTTTTCTAGCTTTTTTGCTCATACTTAAAAAAAATCTTTTGTGGTCTGTCTCTGGGGTAGGAAATTATTTACTTCTTTACCAGCTTCCTCCCAGACCGGATGGATGCAGTGGCCCCTGCGCCTGAGCTAAGAGAGAGCTCTGGGAGAGAGTTCCCCACCCCCTCCCTGGAAGTGCCTCAGAGGTGATTAGCACTACTGTGCTTCGAGGGCGTAGAATAGTGAAGACAGCACAAAGCCCAGCTTATGTGTCCGGGTGGGGAGTGGATGTCTGCAGCAGGTGACGTGAAAAGCCCCTGTGCTCAAACTGGAAGTGTCTGCCAGAAACCAAGGTCCCTAGTTCAAAGGTTTTGCTTCTCTGGGACTTCCTGGAGCTGAGTTCCACTCCCTCCAGCTAAACTAGGCAGTGTGTGTTGCCTTGGGCCGTATCCACCCACTTGTCAATCTCTTAACTATTCTCAGGTGGTAGCTGAGGCCACACCCCCTAGTGCCTAGATCTGCTGAGTCACCCCCAGGGTCTGGGGAAAATCTAATCTGAGTTTTAAAATATTTTGGCTTTCTCTTCTGAACTGCTAAATAATTAGCAGAGAAGAGCTAACAGCCTGTGCCAGATTCCTTTACCTCAGTGGCTTCTCTGATCCCAGAGCCCTTCCCAGCGCAATGGGTGCAGTGTGCCCCTACCCCACCGTCTGTGCTGGTCTTTCTTATTCCTCCCCTGAGAACTGACCTTTCCTGTTGAAACTCCAGATTCTCTTCAGCTGGTAAGTCGTGCTTCCAGTCCTTGTGGTATCTGTCAGTCCTGACCTAATTTTGAGACTTAATTTATCTAATTGGTTGTGAGGGAGTGAGGACGTTCACTGAGTCGTGTGTTTCTTCTCCGCCATCTTCCCATTCTAATTTTCAATGATGTATTTTCTTCACTCACTTTTTTTATATCTCTTTGTAATTGTCCAATTGAGTTTTTATCTTCTATGGAATTTTTTTCCATTTTATCCATTTTATTTTTTAGAGAGCTGATTTCTTTTTGCAGCCCACTAATCCTGTTTTCCTTGGAGTTCTTTACCTTTTCCAGCTCACTAATCTTGTTTCTCAATGATTTGATTTCTTTATCCACTCTGTCTTTGAATGCATGGGATGACTTCTCCAGCCTCTCTTGCCAAGCTTCCCTTTCCTTTTCCCATTTCTCTTCCAGCTCTCTTGTGAGAGCCTTTTTGATTTCCTCTATGAGGTTCTTTTGTATTGAGGAGCAGCTTATATCCCTCCCAGGGGATACATCTGGGGACAGTCTGTTCCTAGTCTCCTCAGCATTTGAAGTCTGCTCCCTCTCCACACAGAAGCTGTCAATGGTTAGAGCCCTTTTGAATTTTTTGTTCATTTTGTCAGAGCAGGAATCAAAGAAAACAAACTGACAAGAGAAACAATTGGTCTGTTTTGTGGGGGATGGGGCTGGATGGTATTAATGGGCTTCCTCTACAGACTGGGGGTAGGGCAGCAGAGAGCCACTAACAGAACAGCAATGACTGTACTCAGTCTGTGCTCTGAGGCTCTGAGAAGGCACCGAGTCAGTCCAGGTGGGGGTTGGGGTGGCCGGGCTCTGAGAGAAGCTGGCTTTCTGGGTTTTTAATCTTCACCTCTGGTGTTTACACCCTCTCCGCTGCTCCTGGCTTGCTGCCAAGAGGGAGCATCCACACTGGGACAAAAGCCTTTTCACAGAAATGGCAGAGATCACACCCCTCTCCCTCTGGTCTGAGCTGTGTGAGCTGCCTGTCTTGGTCTGGCTGCCTGCCCTCAGTCTGCACCCAGTCTGATTGACCCTCCCCTGAGCAAACACAGACCTTTTCTGGCGACTTTCAAGGATGTCTTCTCTTGGTGATATTTTGTGGATTTCTTTCTGGGTCAAGCATTAAGTCAGAGCCTAGTCATGAAGTAAGTTCTGAGAGAAAACAAGGAGCTCAAGCAGCTGTCTGCCTCCACGCCACCATCTTGGCCGGAAGTCTAGCCCTTAAAGTTTTTAACCACCTAACCTTGCTAAACCTTCCAGCCTGAAACTGATGTAATTTTAGGACTCCAGCACTTTCTCAACCCAGCCTGCAGTTTAACCTTTTTATATGTGTTATCATTTCCATTTTGAGTATGTGATTCTTGAGGATAAAGACAAGCAATATTCTTTTTACATCTTGAGTGGCACATTACAAACACTTAATAAGTGTTTTTTTTTTTTTTTTTTTTTTTTTTTTTTTTTTTTTTTTGCCTGTTTGTTTGTTTTTATTCACTTAGAAATTAATCTGAATGGAAAACACTTTTGTTAATCTTTCAGTTTTATTTTCTTGGGGTGGTTGTATAGATGTTAGTGTGCTTGTTATTTTAAGAGTAAGCAACTACAATGACATGCTCAAGCTCTGTATTCTTTGGGAATTAATCAGTCTCTCTTTAAACTGATAAAAAGAAATGAAAGAGCTTATTTGTAGGTTCATTCAATGTATTCAATGCAAGTTTTGATTTAAAATTAATTCCGTTTATATGTCCTCCAAAGATGAAAAAACATGCAATACTGAATTATAATAATAAAAATATTCACACATGCAAAATCGTTTCAAGTTAAGAAATACTTTTCCAAGTAGGTAGTGTAATGTTATTTTTAATATTTTAGATGCAGAAAATGAGGTTTAAAGAGAGGAAGAAACATAATGGAAATTAGATTGCTATAAAGTGCCATTATTTAAAATTAAAGCATTCCAGCTCTCCCTGGTCTTCTTTCCTTTTTATCTTACTATCTCAAATCTGGACATGGTCATTGGGAACAAATGATCATTTAATAGTTTCATTGCTTATTAGAATGCAAAATTCACATAGCAAGTTTGAACAAAAAGAATTATGAAAATGTAGTCAGAAGTTCTGTGTTTTTGTCCTGATCTGCAAATTAATGGCTACATAATTATGGCCAAGTACTTAATATTCACCAGATTCATTTTCCTTTTCCTGTCATTTTGGAGTTATGGGAAATCTCAGTGCAAATGATTTCTTACATTCTACTAAAGGAGTATAACTTCTAGGGAAATAGAACAGTGATTTGGGGGGATGGCTTCTGTTCTGGCAATCTGATCCAAAGTTTCCTTACTTTGCCCTCTCTGTCCCTAACCTAGGATGTTATTGTTCTGACAATCTTTCTGATTCAGGGATAGCTTCTGGCCTCAAGGTAGTCCCACAGATCAAACTCCTGAGACAATAGTGAATAGACCACTCCTCAGTTCATTGTTGACTATCTGATAGATATTTGGTTGGTCAGTGACAGCCAAATTCCTGAGAACACTCAGCTGTCCTACCTCTAGGCCATAGATTTAGCCTGTCAATGATAGAAAGCTGTATAAATGTTTCTCTTTGCTTATGTTTCTTTGCGAATTTCTTCTTCTTCTTTTTTCTGAAGCAATTGTGGTTAAATGACTTGCCTAGGGTCACACAGCTAGGAAGTGTTAAGTGTCTGAGGCTAGATTTGAACTCAGGTCCTCCTGACTTCTGCTCCTTTTTTGTTAATTTCTTTTGGAATTCAACTCCCCTGTAATACCATTACAATTACAATAAGCTTTGCCCCTTGTAACAAGCTGTTGTCTCCAGAAGCTGCCAATTGCTCTCTGGGAGGAGATCTGCTGTGTCATCTCAAATCTTTCAGACAGATTCTTCTTCCTGTAGAGAGCCGACTTCCCTTCCTGCAGAGAGCAGCCTCAAGTCTCGTCCAGACAAAACTCTCTCTCCTCCAGATAGCCACACTAACTCTGACCTAGAACAGAGACTCTATCTCTGGAGTGCCACCCTCTTTTATCCTCCCAGAGAATGGGCATGGGATAACGCAAGGGCTTCTGGGAAAAATTACTTCAACCAATGAATTTGCTCCTCCTAAGCATGCAAGCTCTTCCTCAGTAAAGGCCTGAACTAGAGAATTGTTAAGTACAGACTTAGCACTTATTAAGAACCTAATATCTCATTATCTCATTAGCACTTAGTAAGAACCTAACAGCCCCTTGACAAGGAATTGGGTTCAAGCCTGCAAATTCTTTTGAGACACTTCACAACACCACACTGGGACCCCCAAAAATTTTGGTCACTTTCACAACCTCAAGACTAGCATTGACATTCTAAGATCTCAAAAACATTTTTGAAGATTTCCTATTTCAATTAACAGAAGGGCGTAATATAATAGATGACATAAAGTGCTTTAAAAATTACAAAGCATTTTATTGATATAATGCAATTTGATTCTAAAAGAGAGTTGAGGCTAAAAGTTCAAATTATTTTAAAAAGGTGATTTAGCTGCTAAGTAGCAAAGTAAGTTGTTCAACCAGCTAGTTTACTGCCAAGTTTAGAGTGGTTTTGCTCTTTGCATATTGAGTTCTGTCAAACACTCTAGGAAAATGAACTTTCCAATATCTATATAAAATTTTGGAATACAGTATCAGGACTGGGTTAGTTGTCAGTGAATTGTATGTGGATGAAATGAAAAAAACAGGTAATTCACAACAATGGCCATAATAAATTTCTTCATCCAAAGAGTGCTAAAGCCATATGTCTTTCTAAAAACTTTATTCTGCAGGATAATTTGCTGAATTTCAATCACTAGAGTTACAGAGAGACTAGATAAATGCTTAAGGAAAAAGCATAGCTTGGTGTTGAAGGGAGAATCTCCTGTTGGGGGAAAATATAAATTGGTCTTATGGGAAACTTAATTAAGTAAGAATGTAGGAGGTGTAATGTAGGCCTTTGGGCACAATACACTACATTACTGAAAGTAGAAAAACCTCTGCAATCACATTTAATTTTTAAATGAAAGAGTGTTTCAGAAGTTCTAAAGATTAAGATGATAGATGTTTTTTCAGTCAGTGTGAAGGTGAATGAGTCAGTCTAGCCATTATCCAAAAGACAAATCAAGCAGCTGGGGTAAATGAAAATTGTGTAATAGGAAAAACGTATGTGAGAAAAGAACAAAAATGATAAGGAAGAGTAGAATGAGAAATAGGAATGATAGAAATATAATTTTGATTTTGTGCAAAATAAACATTTATATATTTATATATTTGCAATATATATACTGTTAACATTCAATAAATTCATTTTCATTTATTGCTTCAAAAACTGTACCAGGTGCTAATTGGTCTTTATAATAATCACACTGAATCTCAAGACTGCAATCTTTAAAATATGGATAATATATAGTACATATTCACAGTTTTAAGGCTTAATTAAGTTCCATGCATAAAACACTTGGAAAATGTTTAAATATATATATAAAATAAAATTTACATATGTAGATATACATGAATGTATATTTATTACTCAATCATTATGATGCATTAAAATAAGTTCATTATATGTTCATGAATGTGTGTGTGTCTTCGTCTGTATGTGAGTATGGTGTTTTCAACTATTTATTAGGGAAAAGGACATTCAACCAAGTAACAATAGGTAAAATAGGTATAGAGTGAGCCCCTCTAATTTTATTGTATCATTTGGTCCTTTCAACAGTGCTTTATTTTAGATATTGCTATAGGTATCCCTACTCCCATTTTTCAGATGATGGATTTAATAACCAGAGAGGTTAGAGTAACTATCAAAGATAATAGCTATAAAGGCTTTAGTTAGGGTTTCAAACCTTGCTACATGGATTCACAAGATAATTGAGTTTATCATATATTAGAGAAGGCATACTAAAAACAAACCATTCAACAATGTAATTCCTTTTAAACTAGTTGGTAAGTGACTGTTTTAATAGTAAATAAGCATTTACTGGATCTGCTCTTTGCTAAAATATATAAGAAATATTCACAAAGTTTATTTATAGTTGTTAGCTGATAATATGATGTACCAATGGACTAAGATGCAAGCAACAAAATAAAAGAAATACTCACACTAAATATATTATTTCTAGCATAGCAACGGGAAAAGAGAAGGAAAAAATGATAAGTACCCCTAGATATTCTTTTGACTGCTTTATGATATCAGAAAGTGAACTGAAAGAAGTTAAATCCTTGGGTGAAGACAGCATCTTTTTCTCTCTTTTTATAATCCTTTCTGTGAATCTCCTAATATTCCCAGCTTTCTAAAAAAGAAGACACTAGGCAAGATAGAGGAATGAAGGGGAAAAAAAGTTAGATTAATTCCTATTTAAAATGAAATCTGTCAACTAAGAATGGAAAACAAAACAATCCTGTCCAGTTGCAGAATTGCTTGTGAAGATATATAAAAATAAGTAAGAGATATGGATGTAAGTAACATTTCCAACCCACCACAAATATTCCTAAGTGAAAACAAGATTTGGTCATCTCTCCTGCCATTTCAGAGAATGAAAATAACTCTGCAGTATTCTAGGACTCCTCATAACATATGTTTGAATCATAGCTTTAACAGTGTTCCAGAAATAGTCTTTTATTTTCATTAATTTCATTTCAAAATGAATTACAATCATCCCTATAATGCCTTTGTGTCTTCCTTTTTAAAATGGGAAGTGCTAAATAGATATTCATTGTAGTAACTGTCTGAAAGAAGTTTGTTTCTGAGAATATGTTGCTTCAAATTAATTAAAGTGATTGAAATTTGTGGAAGAGATGTTTATACCAGATCCCACTAATCTATTATCATGTAGATGACTAATGTACAAATGCATTTTGAATAAAATACTTAAACAACAATTTAGACATCCATGTGGGGTAAAATCATAATCGTAATCATAATCATAATCATAATCATAATCATGCCTATAAGAGGACTGGGATTTCTCTAATAAATTACAGAACCATTGGAGGGTTAGATCTCTTCAAAGGTGTTATGACTCCAAGTTCAATGTTCTTTATAATCTAGGATTCTGCCTAATTCTAACTTCCTAATTTTTTTCTCTCTTCCCTAATATTAAAAAAAAAAAATCATGATCTAAGAGAACTCTATCTTTAAAATATGTACAACTACAAAAAGGAAAAAAAAAACTCAACATGTTTATAAATCTCTAAAATAAAACTTTTCAGATTAATAAAAATCTAAAAGAAAGTGTTCTGGGTAATTGATAATCAATTAATTATTCTACTAAATGATAAATGGATGGGCATTGGTCTCAGTAACAAAAGACAAGACAAAACAAACAAAAAAACCCTGGAGATAGTGACATGACACTCAGCCATGACAGCAATATTCATCTCCACCAAGTCCATTCAGGTTGGACAATTAGGAAGTTTCATGAATTTAAGCTTAATCTTTTATGGCTGGAATTCACTCAGATAAAATTTTATTTGCATTTTAATCAGAGGTAAATTCTGCTAGTTAAGTGGCATCTTGCCCAAGATTGAGAGAATGTTCCTAGACAATTAGGCTAATCTCATTATCAGTTCTGTCCTTCAAAAATTTACTTCCTTACTGGACCCTGGATAAGAAAATAAAAAGGAAAACCTTCAATTCTACCTTAGTTTTTTTTTTTTTTTTTTTTTTTTTTTTTTTTTTAATATAATAGAAAAATAATTATCTCTCTTACATTTCAATCATTGCTGGATTTCATATAGAAAGAAAATAAAAACTTTGAAATTTGACTTGATTATGACAAGTCAACATAAATTAACTGTATGGCATATTTTTAGAAAATAGTAGTATACAGGACAACTAGATGGCACAGTAGATAGAGTATCAACCTTGGAATTAGGAGGACCTCAGATACTTCACATTTCTGAAGTGTATGACCCTGGAGAAGTCACTTAACCCAATTGCCTTCAGAAACAAAAATTAACAACAACAAAGCAAATGAAAATATAGTATATTGGAAAAAATTCAGGACATTGACATTTTTAAAATCATAAATAAGACTCTGAGTCCTTTGATAATAAGATTCTTCACCCACAAAATTGTGGGTTTAATTTCTTTATTTGAAAAATTTCTGTTCATACCCTTTGACCATTTATTAATTGGGAATGACTTGTATTCTTATAAATTTGATTTAGTTCTCCATATATATTTAGAAATGAAACCTTTATCAAAAACACCAGCTATAAGAATTATTCCCTATCTTTCTGCTTTTCTTCTAATCTTAATTTCATTGGCTTTGTGAAAAAAATATTTCAATATAATCAAAATTATCCATTTTGCATTTTGTAATGTTTTCTATCTCCAATTTGATCATAAATACCCTCTTTCTCCATAGATCTGACAGATAAATGATTGCTTGCTTTCCTGATTTCCTTAGGGTAATGACTTTTATGTCTAAATCATGTACCCATTTTGACCTCATCTTGGTATATGGTATAAGAGGTTGGTATGTACCTTATTTCTGTCATATCATTTTCCCAATAATTGCTTCTTATCCAAGAAAATGAAGTCTTTGCTTTTATCAAACAGTAGATTATCAGATATATTGAAACTGTGTCTTGTGTATCCAACCTATTCCATTGAACCAACACTCCATTCTTAGCCAGCACCAAATAGTTGTAATAGTTGCTAGTTTATAATATAGTTTAAAATCTGGTCTCAATAGCCAACCTTCATTTGCATTTTGTTCATTAATTCCATTGATCTTTTGTTCTTCCAAAGTATTTTGTTATTATTTTTTCCAAGCTCTGAAAAATGTATTTTTAGTAATTTAATTGGAATCAATGAATTAATTTAGATAGAAATGTCAATTTTTATTAAATTAGCTGGGCCTACCCACGAGTAACTGATATTTTAAAATTGTTTGTTTCAAATTTTATTTGAGTGAAAAGCATTTTGTAACTGTTCATAAAGTCCCTGGGTTTGTCTTGGCAGGAAGATTCCCAAATATTTGTATTATCTTTAGCTATTTTAAATAGAATTCCTTTTTCTGTCTCTTGCTACTATACTGTATATATAAAAATGCTAATGGTTTATGTGGATTTATTTTACATCCTGTGACTGTTAAAGTTACAAGTAGATTTATTCTCTAAGCACCATTATATCATCTGCAAAGAGTGATAACTTTGTTTCTTCATTGCTTATTCTAATTCTTTCAATTTCTTTTTTCTTCTCTTGTTGCTAAAGTTAATATTTCTAGTAAAATAGTAAATGATAGATAATGAGAATTGTTGCTTCACACCTCATCTAATTGGGAAAGCTTCACTATTACATAGAATGTTCTTTGATTAGCCATTCTCCAATTGATAAATGGTCAAAGGATATGAACAGACAATTTTCAGATGATGAAATTAAAACTATTTCCACTCATATGAAAGAGTGTTCCAAATCACTATTGATCAGAGAAATGCAAATTAAGACAACTCTGAGGTATCATTACACACCTGTCAGATTGGCTAAGATGACAGGAACAAATAACGATGAATGTTGGAGGGGCTGTGGGAAAACTGGGACACTGATGCATTGTTGGTGGAGTTGTGAAAGAATCCAACCATTCTGGAGAGCAATCTGGAATTATGCCCAAAAAGTTATCAAAATGTGCATACCCTTTGACCCAGCCATACTACTACTGGGCTTATACCCCAAGGAACTACTAGAGAAGGGAAAGGGTCCTGTATGTGCCAAAATGTTTGTGGCAGCCCTTTTCATAGTGGCTAGAAACTGGAAGATGAATGGATGTCCATCAATTGGAGAATGGTTGGGTAAACTATGGTATATGAATGTTATGGAATATTATTGTTCTATAAGAAATGACCAACAGGAGAAATACAGAGAGGCTTGGAGAGACTTACATCAACTGATGCTGAGTGAAACGAGCAGAACCAGAAGATCTTTATACACTTCAACAATGATACTGTATGAGGATGTATGCTGATGGAAGTGGATTTCTTCAACATAGAGAAGAGCTAATCCAATTCCAATTGATTAATGATGGACAGAACCAGCTACATCCAGAAAAGGAACACTGGGAAATGAATGTAAACTGTTACTTTTACCTTCTGAATCCAATTCTTCCTGTGCAACAAAAAAATTCGGTTCTACACACATATATTGTATCTAGAATATACTGTAATATATTTAACATATATAAGACTGCTTGCCATCTGGGGGAGGGGGTTGGGGGAGGAAGGGAAAAAAATCTGAACAGAAGTAAGTGCAAGGGATAATGTTGTAAAAAATTACCCATGCATATGTAATGTCAAAAAATGTTATAATTATAAAATAAAATAAAAAATTAAAAAAAAAATGTTCTTTGATTGTTTTAGATAGATACTACATATCATTTTAATAAAATTCCATATATTCCCATGTTCTTTTGTATTTTTATTAGGCATAGGTGCTACATTTTGTCAAAGACTTTTTTCTGCATCCACTCAGATAATCATATGATTTTGGTTAGTTTTATTATTGAGATAGTCAGTTATACTGAATATTATCCTGTTGAACTAGTTCTGTATTCCTAATATATATATAACTCCCATCTGTTCATAGTGTATTGTCATATCATTTTCCCTGTAATTTGTAAATTGCTGTAATCTCTTTGGTAACATTGTATTTAGATTTTTTCATCAATGTTCATTAGGGAGATTGATCAATACTTTTTTTCTCTGTTTTGGCTCTTCCTGGTTTTGGTATCAGCACCATATTTGTGACATAAAAGAAATTTGGTAGCACTTTTTCTATGCCAATTTTTCCAAGTAGTTTAAATATTTTTGGAACTATTTCTTTAAAGTTTGGTGGAATTCACTTGTGAATCCATCTGACCCTGGAGATTTTTCTTAGGAAGTTCACTGGCTTGTTCAATTTATTTTTCTAAAATTGGGTTACTCAAATATTCCATTTCCTTTTTTATTAATCTGGGCAATTTAATTTTTTTAAAAAATATTTCTCCATTTCACTTATATTTTCAGATTTATTGATCTGCAGTTGGGCAAATTACCTCCTAGTAATTGTTTTACTTTCCCCTTCATTAGTGGTAAATTTATCCTTTTGATTTTTGATACTAATAACTTGGTTTTCTTCTTTCTTTTTTTTTTAAATGAATTCAATCAATGATATGTCTATCTCGATTTTTTTCATAAAATCAGTTCTTTATTTTATTTATTAGTTTTTTCTTACATTCAATTGTATTAATGTTTTTTTTTTGATTTTCAAAATTTCTAATATAGTATTTAATAGATTTTTAATTTGTTTCTTTTCTAGCTTTTTAGTTGCATATCTAATTCATTAATTTATATTTTTCTCCATTTTATTCATGTAAACATTCAGACATAAAATTTCCTCTAAGAACTGCTTTGACTACATCCTATACATTTTCTCTCACTGCTATTATTCTTTGTGTAAAATTATTGATTATTTCTATGATTTGTTGTTTGAGTCAGTCATTTTTTTTATGAGTCAGTCATTGTTTAGGATTAGATTATTGACTTTTTTTTTCCCTAAATTAACTTTTGTTTTTTTTCCATGGTCTTTTTTTAAACATACTTTGTGTTGTATTATGATCTGAAAAAAATGAATTTAATACTTCTCTCTTTCTGCATTTGATTGTGAGGTTTTTAATGTTTTAATATATGGTCAGTTTTTGTTTAAATACTATATATCACTGAGAAAAAGGCATATTCATTTTTATCCACATTCAATTTATTTCAGAGACCTATCATACATAACTTTTCTAAAATTCTGTTTACCACCTTAACTTATTTATTTTCTGGCTAGATTTATTATCTAGTTCTAAAGAGGATGATTGAGATTCTCCCATTAGGATAGTTCTTTCTTTGTCTTCCCACAGCTTACTTAATTTCTCTTTTAAGAATTTGGATGCTTTACCACTTGGCACTTAGATTTTTAGTATTTTTATTACTTGATTGTCCACAGTATTTTTTAGCAAGATGTTACTTATCTCTTTTTTAAATTTTATTTTACCTCTTTTTATTTTTTTTCTGGTTATTTTTTGGTTGTTTTTTTTTTTTTTCTGGTTGTGCCTCTGTGCATTAATTTTTTAAAAAATATACATTTCTTTATGAATCATGTTGGAGAGAAAACTCAGAACAAAAGAGAAAAAACACAAAAGAAAAAAAATAGAAAGAAAGTGAATACAGTACGTATTGATTTACATTCAATTTCCATAATTTTCTTTTTTTGGGTGTAGATGGTGTTTTCTATCCAAAGTTTATTGGAATTGCCTTGGATCATTGAATTACTGAGGAGAACCAAATCTTTCATTCTTGATCATTGCACAATATTGTTGTTATCATGACAGTGTATTCCTGGTTCTACTTGTTTTGCTCTGCACCAGTTCCTGTAAACCTTTCCAGGCCTTTCTAAAATCATCTTGGTCATTATTTTTTATAGGACAATTGTATTCCATTACTTTTATCTCTCATAACTTATCTATCCTTCAATTGATGCTCATTATCTAGTTCTTTATTGCAACAAAAAGAGCTTCTACAAACTTTTTGCATATGTGGGTCCTTTTCCCTCTATTAATTTCTTGGGATACAGACCCATTAGGAGCACTGCTGGATAAAAGGGAATGCAATTTTATAATCCTATGGACATAGTTCCAAAATACTCTTCAGAATGGCTGGATAATTTCATATTCCACCAACAATGCATTAGTGTTTCAGTTTTCCCATGTCCACACCAACATTTATAATTAATTTTTCCTATCATTTTATCTGATATGAGAGGTAGGAACTAGCATCTCAAGTTGTTTTAATTTACGTTTCTCTATTCAATAGTTATTTAAAGCATTTTCTCATATAACTATTGATATTTGAATGTCATCATTTGAAAATTGTCGTTGATATCCTTTGACCTTTTTTTCAATTGTGCAATGAATTATTGTCTTATAGATTTGACACAGCGATTTATCTATTTTAGAAATGAGGCCTTTATCAGAAACACTAACTGTAAAAAATTTTCCCAGCTTTGTATTTTCCTTTTAATCTTGTTTGTGTTGGGGTTCCTTTGTGCAATTTTTTAAAAAAATTTAACGTAATTAAAGTTGTCCATTTTGCATTTTGTAATGTTCTCTAGTTCTTCTTTAGTTCTAAATTCCTCCCTTCTCCAAAGATCTAATAGACAAACTATCCCTTATTCTCCTAATTTGCTTGTGGATATTACCTTTTATACATAAATTATGTATTAATTTTGACCTTAATTTGTTATGGGGTTACCTCTTTAAATTTATTTTTTATTTTATTTTGTCCAAGATAAGGATCACTATCTTTGTCTTTTTTTTTCTCTTTAAACAATAAATTCTGATCCAGCCTTTACTTTTTGTGTATCTCTTTGCTTCAGATGTGTTTCTTATAAGCAATATATTGTTAGATTCTGGTTTTTAATCTACTCTATTGTTTACATCCTTTCTATAGGATAGTTCATGTCATTCACATTCAAAGATATGGTTCCTAATTGCGAATTTTCCTTCCATCTTATTACACGCACACAGACCTGTTTGTACTTTTTTCTCTCTTTTCACCCTTTCCTTCAATACCAGTGTTTGTTCAGTGTTCACCTCCATCAAGCAGTTTATTTATTTATTTTTTTTTAGCTTCAGCTCATTTTTCTTTTCTCTATTTCCCCTCCTACTTCTGCCCCACTTCTCTTTTGTTTTTGCCTACTACTTCCTTCTAGGGTAAAATAAATTTCTATATTCAACTGAATCTGTATGTTATTCCCTCCTGGAACCAAATGCAAATCTGATGAGAATAAGGTTCAAACAAAGCTCATACCCTCCTTTCTTTCCCTTACAATAATGGGTCTTTTGTGCCTCTTCATTTGACATATATATATATATATATATATATATATATATATATATATATATATACATACACACACACACACACACACACACATATATATATATATATATATATACATACACACACACACACACACACACACACACACACACATATATATATATATATATATATATATATATTTCATTTTGCCCCCCTATTTCATCTTCTCCCAGTATAATCCTTTTTTTCCCACCTCTTTTTAAAAATATCATAGCAGAAATGTCAACTTATACTGATATTGATGTGGGTTGAGGTCCCTTTAAGATTCCTTTCTGATTCCCAACCCCCACAAACAGCTTCCTCATTATTTAAAAACCCATTGAATTCTATTCACTTCTAACCCTGGCTGAAGCTCCAACCAGAGGCCAATCTGGTACTCCACCCACCTTCAGGATCACCAAAAGCACCCTTTTGAATTCCCATGATATCTGGACTTTCCCTACCCCCACTGGATCTGAGCTACCTTGGGCTTTTCCAGGCCTCACTTTAATGATCTGCTCAGGTTTCGCCAACTCCCAGAACCCCATTATAAGAAGGGGGAACCTTGGAGCCCATTCTTTGCAGGAGCCCTAAATATGGTGTCTTTATGCTGAACATGTAAGAGTTCCTGTCTGCCGGGCGACCAGTTCTGGCCTTGGCGTCTTTCTACCTTTACCCTTACTTCCAAACCCCTACTATATATATCTATATCTATATCTATATATCTATATAAATATAGATATAAATATAGATATATATATATATAGATATCTATATAGATAGATAGATATCTATATCTATCTATCTATCTATCTATCTATATAGATATCTATATCTATATCTATATCTATATATCTATATTTATATAGATATATAGATATAGATATAGATATAATCAATGTAGGTTTTGGGGCCTGTAAATTCCTTTACCGGGGACTCTGAGCCATCACTAGACTGCATTTAACTATGTATCCTTGCACAGAACCAAAATTCTCATCAATATTTTCTATTTGTACCCTTTTTATAAGTGTCCTAATACAGATACAGTTTTTGAGAGTTAGAAGTATTACTTTCTTGTGTAGCAATATAAACAATTTAACCTTATTGAATAATATATTTTTATTTCCAATTTGTATTTGAAGATTAAGTTTCCTATTCACCCCCGGTCTTTTCATCAAGGAAGTTTGAAATCCCCCTATTTCATTGAATTCCCATCTTTTCTTCTGAAAAATTATGCTGTTTTGCTATCTTTGAAGATAGAAGATGTCCTGTGTAATCTTGACCATGGCTCCTTGATTTGAATACTTTTACTTCTGGCTTCTAGTAGTCTTCTCTTCTTGGAATTATAATTCTAGGATTTGGCTTGCAATATTCCTTGGAGTTTTCATTTGGGGATCTCTTTCAGGAGGTGAACAATGGATTCTTTCTTTCTTTCTCTTTTTTCTTTTTTTCCTGAAGCAATTGGGATTAAGTGGCTTTCCCAGGGTCACACAACTAGGAAGAGTTAAGCAGACTGGGGTCACATTTGAACTCAGGTCCTCCTGACTTCAGGGCTGGTGCTCCATCCACTGTACCACCTACCTGCCCCAACAATGGATTCTTTCAATTATTCTTCTGCTTTTAAATTATCTAGGTAGTTTTTCTTGATAATTTCTCAAAAGAAAGTATCCAGACCTTTATTTATCTATCTATCTATCTATCTATCTATTTATTTATTTATTTATTTATATATTTATATATTTATTTATTTTTAATTTTAATAGTTTTTATTTACCAGATATATGCATGGGTAATTTTAGAACATTGACAATTGCCAAACCTTTTGTTCTAATTTTTCCCCTTCTCCACACCCCCCCCATGGCAGGTTTACCAATACATGTTAAATATGTTAAATTAAATACAATATATATATATATATATATATATACATGTTCAAACAGTTGTTTTGCTGTGTAAAAAGAATCAGATTTTGAAATAGTGTACAATTAGCCTTTATTTTTTTTTAATGACTTTCAGGTAGTATAATATTCTTAAATAATCTCTCCTGTATCCATTTTCCAGATCAATTGTCCAATGAAGCATTTTGTATTTTCTTTTTTCTTTTTTTTTTATTCTTTGAATTTTATTTAATTGACACTTGATGTCTGAGAGAGTCATTGATTTTTACTTGCACAATTCTAATTTTTAAAGAATTATATTCTTTAGTTAACTTTCATACCATCTTTTTCATTTTGTCAATTCTATTTTTTAAGTTGTTTTCTTCAGTGTTTTTTCTTTCATTTGGTCAATTTTACTTTTTAAGGAATTGTTTGATTCAGTTATTTTTTTTTTTTTGTTTTTCCTTTTCAAATATGTTTACTTTTTTTATAAACCTCTCATTTCTTTCCTCAATTTTTTTATACCTCACTTTTTCAATTAAAAAACCAAACAAAACAACAACTATTTTGAGTATTTCCAAGAAGGCTTGTTAGTCTTTTCAACTCTTCATAGTCTACTTTGAGGTTGTATTTATAGATATTTTGACATTGTCCTCTTTTGAGTTTGTGTTTGGTGCTTCCCTATATTCACAGTAGCTTTTGAGAGTAAGTTCTTTTTTGTTTGTTTTTTTGTTTTGTTTTGTTTTTCTCTCATTTTAAATATTTAAGCTCTGCTTTTGGAGCAGAGAGGGTTTGGTCCAAACTTCTTGTGCCTAGGACCAAGAACCTGATCTTTGACTTTCTGCTTCAGGGCCTAAAGTTCTGGCAGCTTTCTCACTGAGGTGGGATGAACAAGCCCAGATAGACCTGGGTTCTCATGCTGACTGATTTAGCCAAAATTATGGCTCTTCAGTTGCTGCTCTGTCCTGCTGGTTTGCCTAGACACCATCTGTACTGGATTGTACTCCACCTTTACTCAAATGAAACTGACGTATCCTTTTTTTTTTTAATTAATTTTATTATTATATAATTTTTTTGACAGAACATATGCATGGGTAATTTTTTTTTACAACATTATCCCTTGTATTCACTTCTTTTACAAATTTTCCCCTCCCTCCCCTAGATGACTAACACATGTTAAATGTCTTACCGTATATCCTAGATACAATATATGTGTGTAAAACCAAATTTCTTGTTGCATGTTAAGAATTGGATTCCGAAGGTAAAAGTAACCTGGGTAGAGTGACAATAGCACAAACAGTTTATACTCAATTCCCAGTGTTCCTTCTCTGGGTGTAGCTATTTCTGTCCATCACTGATCAAGTGGAACTGAATTAGATCTCTATGTTAAAGATATCCACTTCAGTCAGAATACATCTTCATCCAGTGTTGAAGTGTGTAATGTTGAAGTGTATAATGATCTCCTGGTTCTGTTCATTTCACTCAGCATCAGTTGATGTAAGAGTCTCCAAGTCTCTCTGTATTCATCCTGCTGGTCATTTCTTAAAGAGCAATAATATTCCATAACATTCTTATACTATAATTTACCCAACCATTCTCCAATTTATCAGCACCCATTCAATTTCCCAGTTTCTAGACACTACAAAATGGGCTGCCACAAACTTTTTGGTACATATATGTCCCTTTCCCTTCTTTAGGATTTCTTTGGGATATAAGTCCAGTAGAAACAGTGCTGGATCAAAGGGAATGCACATTTCGATAACTTTTTGGGCATAATTCCAGATTGCTCTCCATAATGGTTGGATTCTTTCACAATTCCACCAAAAATGCATCAATGTTCCAGTTTTCCCACATCCCCTCCAACATTCATCATTATTTTTTTCCTGTCATCTTAGCCAATCTGAGAGGTGTGTAGTGGTATCTCAAAGTTGGAATCTGACATATCCTGAAATTCTTTAAGTTTCCTTGAGGTGAAAAATTGTTTCATTGGGTCTTTTTGTGGATTCTATTGCTCCATAATTCTTTTAGAGGCTTGATTTAAGGCTGCTTCTGGGGTTAACTGGGGAGAACAAAGGCAACTTCTCTTTACCATCTTTGTTCTCTTTGCTCCCTGTTTTCCATATAGTTTCCTTTATTCTAAAATAAGAAGCTGGATCATTTATCAAAATTATTTGGTACTGGTTAATAAATAGAATGGTGTTTATGTGGAATAAGTTATTTATAAATCTTCTAGGAAAATAACTTACTGTTTGACAAAAACTGTTGGGGAAACTGCAAAATCATCTTGCAGAAACTAGGCAGAGACCAATATTTCTCACTCTGTACCAAGATAAGGCCAAAATGGATGCATGATTTAGATATAAAGGGTAATACCATAAATAAATGAAGAAAGCAAGCAATAGTTTATCTGTTAGATCCATAAAAAAGGAAGAACTTATGACCAAACAAGAGATAACATTATAAAATGCAAAATCAACAATTTTGTTTAATTACATTAAATGTTTTTGCACAAACAAAACTAATACAAACAAAATTAGAAAGTAAGCAGAAAGATGGGGAACAATTCTTACAGTGAGTTTTTCTAATAAAGTTCTAATTTCTAAAATATAGAGAGAATTGAGTCAAATTTATAAAAATATAACTCATTCCCCAATTGACAAATTGCCATAGGATATGAATTGGCAGTTTTCAGATAAAGAAATTATAGCTATTTATTGTCATATGAAAAATGCTCTAATTCATTATTATTTAGACAAATGGAAATTAAAACCATTGTTTTTTTTTTTTATATATATTTTTTTTATTATATATATATATATATATATTTTATAATATTATCCCTTGTATTCATTTTTCCAATTTACCCCCCCTCCCTCTATTCCCTCCCCCCGACGACAGGCAATACCATACATTTTACATGTGTTACAATATAGTCTAGGTACAATACATGTGTGTGAATATCATTTTCTTGTTGCACAATAAACATTAGAATCCGAAGGTACATGCAACCTGGGCAGACAGATATTAGTGCTAACAATTTTCATTCCCCTCCCAGTGTTTCTTCTCTGGGTGCAGCTACCTCTGTCCATCATTGATCAACTGGAAGTGAGTTGGATCTTCTTTATGTTGAAGATTTCCACTTCCATCAGAATACATCCTCATACAGTATTGTTGTTGAAGTGTACAGTGATCTTCTGGTTCTGCTCATTTCACTCAGCATCAGTTGATTTAAGTCTCTCCAGGCCTCTCTATATTCCTCCTGCTGGTCATTTCTTACCGAGCAATAATATTCCATAACCTTCATATACCACAATTTACCCAACCATTCTCCAACTGATGGACATCCATTCATCCTCCAGTTTCTAGCTACAACAAAAAGAGCTGCCACAAACATTTTGGCACATATATGTCTCTTTCCGCTCTTTAGTATTTCTTTGGGATATAATCCCAGTAGTAGCGCTGCTGGGTCAAAGGGTATGCACAGTTTGATAACTTTTTGGGCATAATTCCAGATTGCTCTCCAGAATGGCTGGATTCTTTCACAACTCCACCAGCAATGTATTAGTGTCCCAGTTTCCCCACATCCCCTCCAACATTTGTCATTATTTGTTCCTGTCATCTTAGCCAATCTGACAGGTGTGTAGTGGTATCTCAGAGTGGTCTTAATTTGCATTTCTCTGATCAGTAGTGATTTGGAACACTCTTTCATGTGAGTGGATATAGTTTCAATTTCTTCCTCTGAGAATTGTCTGTTCATATCCTTTGACCATTTATCAATTGGAGAATGGTTCGGCTTCTTATAAATTAGAGTCAGTTCTCTATATATTTTGGAAATGAGACCTTTGTCAGAACCTTTGTTTTTAAAAATATTTTCCCAATTTGTTACTTCCCTTCTAATCTTGTTTGCATTAGTATTATTTGTACAGAAACTTTTTAGTTTGATGTAATCAAAATCTTCTATTTTGTGATCAATAATGATCTCTAGTTCTCCTCTGGTCATAAATTCCTTCCTCCTCCACAAGTCTGAGAGGTAGATTATCCTCTGTTCCTCTAATCTATTTATTATCTCCCTCTTTATGCCTAAATCATGGACCCATTTTGATCTTATCTTGGTATATGGTGTTAAGTGTGGATCCATATCTAATTTCTGCCATACTAATTTCCAGTTTTCCCAACAGTTTTTTCCGAATAATGAATTTTTATCCCTAATGTTGGAATCTTTGGGTTTGTCAAAGATTAGATTGCTATAGATGTACCCTTTTTTGTCCTTTGTATCTAATCTGTTCCACTGATCTACTGGTCTATTTCGTAGCCAATACCAAATGGTTTTGGTGACTGCTGCTATATAATATAGCTTTAGATCAGGTACACTTAGACCACCTTCCTCTGAGTTTTTTTTCATTAGTTCCCTTGCAATTCTCGACCTTTTATTCTTCCATATGAATTTTGTTGTTATTTTTTCTAGGTCATTAAAATAGTTTCTTGGGAGTCTGATTGGTATAGCACTAAATAAATAGATTAGTTTGGGGAGTATTGTCATCTTTATTATATTCGCTCGGCCTATCCAAGAGCACTGAATGTCTTTCCAATTATTTAAATCTGATTTTATTTTTGTGGCAAGTGTTTTGTAATTTTTCTCATATAATTCCTGACTTTTCTTTGGTAGATGGATTCCCAAATATTTTATACTCTCAACATTTGTTTGGAATGGAATTTCTCTTTGTATCTCTTGCTGTTGCATTTTGTTAGTGATATATAAAAATGCCGAGGATTTATGTGGATTTATTTTGTATCCTGCCACTTTGCTGAAATTTTGAATTATTTCTAGTAGCTTTTTAGCAGAGTCTTTGGGGTTCTCTAAGTATACCATCATGTCATCTGCAAAAAGTGATAGTTTGATTTCCTCATTTCCTACTCTAATTCCTTGAATCTCTTTCTCGGCTCTTATTGCCGAGGCTAGCGTTTCTAGTACTATATTGAATAGTAATGGTGATAGTGGGCAACCTTGTTTCACTCCTGATCTTACTGGGAAAGGTTGCAGTTTATTTCTATTGCATATTATGCTTACTGACGGTCTTAAATATATACTCCTGATTATTCTAAGGAATAATCCATTTATTCCTATACTCTCAAGAGTTTTTAGTAGGAATGGATGTTGGATTTTGTCAAATGCTTTTTCTGCATCTATTGAGATGATCATATGGTTCTTATTAATTTGATTATTAATATGGTCAATTATACTAATAGTTTTCCTAATATTAAACCAGCCCTGCATTCCTGGAATAAATCCTACTTGATCATA
Organism: Sminthopsis crassicaudata; assembly: GCF_048593235.1. Taxonomy (NCBI): domain Eukaryota; kingdom Metazoa; phylum Chordata; class Mammalia; order Dasyuromorphia; family Dasyuridae; genus Sminthopsis; species Sminthopsis crassicaudata. Next base: position 127,512,155 of record NC_133617.1, read on the forward strand.
GTGTATTATCTTGGAGATGATTTTCTGAAGTCTTTTTGCTAATATCTTATTTAAGATTTTAGCATCAATATTCATTAAGGAGATTGGTCTATAATTTTCTTTCTCAGTTTTCGATCTACCAGGTTTAGGTATCAGTACCATGTCTGTGTCATAAAAGGAGTTTGGTAGGACTCCTTCATCCCCTATTTTTTCAAATAATTTATATAACATTGGGGCTAATTGTTCTTTAAATGTTTGGTAGAATTCACATGTGAATCCATCTGGCCCTGGGGATTTTTTCCTGGGGAGTTGATTAATTGCTTGTTCTATTTCTTTTTCTGAAATGGGACTATTTAAGCAATTTATCTCCTCCTCTGTTAATCTAGGGAGCCTATATTTTTGGAGGAAGTCATCCATTTCACTTAAGTTATCAAATTTATTGGCATAAAGTTGGGCAAAGTAACTCCTTATTATTTCTCTAATTTCCTCTTCATTGGTGGAAAGATCCCCCTTTTCATTTGTAAGACTATCAATTTGATTTTCCTCTTTCTTTTTTTTGATCAAATTTACCAAAGGTTTATCTATTTTGTTGGCTTTTTCGTAAAACCAACTCTTGGTTTTATTTATTAATTCAATAGTTTTTTTTACTTTCAATTTTATTGATTTCTCCTTTTAATTTTTGTATTTCGAGTTTAATTTTTGGTTGGGGGTTTATAATTTGGTCTTTTTCTAGCCTTTTAAGTTGTAAGCCCAATTCGTTAATCTTCTCTTTCTCAATTTTCTTCAAATAAGCCTCTAAAGATATAAAATTTCCCCTTATTACTGCTTTAGCTGCATCCCAAAGATTTTGATATGATGTCTCATCATTATCATTATCTTGGGTGAAATTGTTAATTGTTTCTATAATTTGCTCTTTCACCCAGTCATTCTTTAAGATGAGATTATTCAGTTTCCAATTACTTTTTGGTCTATTTACCCCTAACTTTTTACTGAATGTAGCTTTTATTGCATTGTGATCTGAGAAGAAGGCATTTATTATTTCTGCCTTCCTACATTTAATTTTGAGATCTTTATGTCCTAATATATGGTCAATTTTTGTATAGGATCCATGAACTGCTGAGAAGAAAGTATATTCCTTCCTATTGCCATTCAGTTTTCTCCAAAGGTCTATCATACCTAGTTTTTCTAATGTTCTATTTACTTTTTTAATTTCTTTCTTGTTTGTTTTGTGGTTTGATTTGTCTAAATCTGAGAGTGCAAGGTTGAGATCTCCCACTATTATAGTTTTACTGTCTATTTCTTCTTGCAGTTCTCTTAACTTTTCCTTTAGAAAGTTAGATGCTATACCACTTGGTGCATATATGTTTAGTATTGATATGGCTTCATTATTTATGCTACCTTTCAGCAGGATATAGTTTCCTTCCTTATCTTTTTTAACGAGATCTACTTCTGCTTTTGCTTGATCTGAGATAAGGATAGCTACCCCTGCTTTTTTGGCTTTACCTGAAGCATAATAAGCTCTGTTCCAACCTTTTACCTTTACTCTGTATGTATCTCCCTGCTTTAAGTGTGTTTCCTGTAGACAACATATTGTAGGGTTCTGCTTTTTGATCCAATCTGCTATCCGTCTCCGTTTGATGGGATCGTTCATCCCATTTACATTTACAGTTAAAATTACTAATTCTGTATTTCCTGCCATCGTATTATCCCCAGATTATACTTTTTTCCCTTGACCCCCCTGATCCCCCTCCCCGATATTTAATTTACAGACCCCCCTTGTGATGCACAACCCTCCTTTTTTTTTTTAGGATCCCTCCCCCCTCCCTCCAAGTCCCTTCACTTATTCTCCTTTTCCTTTCCCCTTTTCCTCTCCCCCCTTTTAATGAGGTGAGAGAAAATTCTCTGAAAAACAAATATGTTAATTATTTACTCTTTGAGCCTCTTCTGATGAGAGTAAGATTCACACAATGATTCTCCCCCTCACTAAGTTCCCTCAGATATGGTGTATTTTCTATGTCTCTTCCTGGGATGTAGTTTCCCTCTTTTTATCACTCCTTCCCCTTTTTCTGAACCGACCTCCTTCCCTTTATCACACCCCCCTTTTTTTCTTTTATATCAGTAAAATCAAATTATCCTTGAGTATTTTTTATATACCCACAACAAAGTTACAGTTCTCAAGGGTTCTGTGTACCTTTTTCTGTTTCTCTTCAGTCTTGTGGATGTAGATCAAATTTTTTGTTTAAGTCTGGTTTTTTTCTTAGAAACATATAGAATTCCTCTGTTTCATTGAATGACCATCTTCTTCCATGGAAAAAGATGCTAAACTTAGCTGGGTAGTTCATTCTTGGTTGCAGTCCTTGATCTTTTGCCTTTCGGAATATCAGGTTCCAGGCCCTTCTATCTTTTAATGTGGAGGCAGCCAGATCTTGGGTGACCCTTATTGTGGCACCTTGGTATTTAAATTGTTTTTTTCTAGCTGCTTGCAGGATTTTCTCCTTTGTGTGGTAATTCTGCAGCTTAGCCACAATATTCCGTGGTGTTCTTTTTTTAGGGTCTATTTCAGAAGGAGTTCGATGAATTCTTTCCACATCTACTTTCCCTTCTGTTTCTATTATCTCTGGACAGTTCTCTTTGATAATTTCCTGTAAAATAGAATCTAGGCTCTTTTTTTGATCATAGTTTTCTGGAAGTCCAATAATCCGCAGATTATCTCTCCTAGATCTATTTTCCAGGTCTATAGATTTTCCCAGTAAGTATTTGACGTTGTTCTCCAGCTTCTCATTTTTTTTGTTTTGTTTGACTGATTCTTGGGTTCTCTGTGAATCGTTCATTTCTATTTGTTCCATCCTGACTTTTAAGGAGTTATTTTCTTCTTTCACAGTTTTTAGTTCTTTTTGTAAATGCCCAATTTCGTTTTTAAATGAATTATTTTGCTCTATTGAGTTTTTTTCCATTTCCCTAATTTTTTTTTTGAGAATTATTTTCTTTTTCCAATTCAGAAATTCTATTTTCTTGAGACTTTTTTATCTTTTCCAATTCAGAAATCCTACTTTCCTGTGTTTTTTTAACCTTTTCTAATTCACTAATTTTGTTTCCCTGCATCTCCTGTGAATTCTTTATTTTTTCCAACTCCAATTTCAGGACATTGTTATTCTCTATCATAACTTCCCTTTCTTTTCCCCATTTTTCTTCAATCTCCCTCAATTTCTTAAGAGCTTCTTCTAGGAGAGAGTTATGTGATGGGGGGCAGGAATCGTTCCCCTTTAGGTTGTTATCTGATTCTCTGCTGTCAACTTCCTCAGGGTTGGATACCCGCTCTTTCTCTGTATAGAAGGATTCTATAGTTTTTCTAGCTTTTTTGTTCATATTTAAAAAAATGTTTTGGGGTCTGTCCCTGGGGTAGGAAATTATTTACTTCTTTACCAGCTTCCTCCCAGACCGGATGGATGCAGAGGCCCCTGCGCCTGCACTAAGAGAGAGCTCTGGGATAGAGTTCCCCACCCTCTCCCTGGGAGTGCCTCAGAGGTGATTAGCACTACTGTGCTTCGAGGGCGTAGAATAGTGAAGACTGCAGGAAGCCCAGTCTATGTGTCTGGGTGGGGAGTGGGTGTCTGCAGCAGGTGACGTGAGAAGCCCCTGCGCTCAAATTGGAAGTGTCTGCCAGAAACCGGGGTCCCTAGTTCAAAGGTTCTGCTTCTCTGGGACTTCCTGGAGCAGAGTTCCACTCCCTCCAGCTAAGCTAGGCAGTGTGTGTTGCCTTGGGCCGTATCCACCCACTTGTCAGTCTCTTAACTATTCTCAGGAGGTAGCTGAGGCCACACCCCCTGGTGCCGAGATCTGTGCCTGAGTCACCCCCAGGGTCCGGGGGGGGGGGGGGGAAATCTAATCTGAGTTTTAAAATATTTTGGCTTTCTCTTCTGAACTGCTAAATAATTAGCAGAGAAGAGCTAACAGCCTGTGCCAGATTCCTTTACCTCAGTGGCTTCTCTGATCCCAGAGCCCCTCCCAGCGCAATGGGCGCAGTGTGCCCCTACCCCACCGTCTGTGCTGGTCTTTCTTATTCCTCCCCTGAGAACTGACCTTTCCTGTTGAAACTCCAGATTCTCTTCAGCTGGTAAGTCGTGCTTCCAGTCCTTGTGGTATCTATCAGTCCTGAGCTAATTTTGAGACTTAATTTATCTAATTGGTTGTGAGGGAGTGAGGACGTTCACTGAGTCGTGTGTTTCCTCTCAGCCATCTTGGCTCCGCCCCCTAAAACCATTGTTAAAACAAACTAATAATTGTTATGCCTTCTCAGGCTTTAAGATTAGCTCATGTGACAAGAAAAGAAAATAATAAATGTTGGAGAAGATGTGAGAAAATTGGAATACTAATGCATTGTTGATAGAGTTGGGAATTTGTCCATACTATTATGGAGAGTGATTTGGAAACTATATCCAAAGGGCAATTAAACTATGCATATACACCCTTTGATCCATTGTTAGTGACTTTCTGAGAATTGCCATATATGCCATGTCAGCTGGTAGGGTGGACCCAGGAGGTAGAAAGGGGCTTGTTCTCTGAGGCAAGAGGTGTCTTACAGATGTTTCCTTAAAATGGCAAGAGATGTGTTTTCTTGCTAGAATTCCAGGTGTCTCCCTTCTGTGGATCCACCTACACAGTGCTAAATGGGCTAGGCACGGGGTAATTAATCCCAGAGGAGAGCTGGGATTAACTAGCTTTGAGACCATGGGCAAAAGAAAGAAGAGGAGAGAAGTAGAGAGAGGCAAAGATATAGAAAGAGATTCAGGGGTACAGAGAGAGAGAGAGGCAGAGGTATACATACAATTGCTCTTGCTTCCTGCTAACCCCTGCTAAGATTACTAATAAAGAAAGGCTTTTTGGCCCCTTAACATCAGCTGGTCTTCATGTTTTTCCAGTGAAGATTGGTATGTATGGCCCTGGTAATCAGTAACCTCGGTGGGAGATTACAATCCATCAATACTGCTACTAAATCTATATTTCAAAAAGGTCATAAAAAGAGAAAAGAACCTGCATGTACAATAATATCTATAGCAACAATTTTCATGATGGCAAAGAAATGTAAATTGAGAGAATGCCCATCATTTGGGAAATGACTAAACAATATATGATTATAAATAAATACTATTGTGTTATAAGAAATGATGAACAAGTAAATTTTAGAAAAATCTGGAAAGACATGAAATGATGCTCAGTGAAGTAAGCAGAAACCGGAGAAAATTAAACACAAATAATAAGTGTGCAACAACAAATTCTGGCTTAGCTGTTCACAATAATCTAAGGCAATTCCAACATATTATGATAGACAATGGTATCTACATTGAGAGAGAGAACCATTGAGTCTGAATCCAGATGAAAGCATACTATTATTTTTGTGTGTGTATGATTTCCCTTTTTTTGTTGTTTCTTCTTTTACATGAATGATTCTATGAGTGCACATTTATCATCTTTAACAGAATTCTTTGTTTTCTTGGGAAGTGGAGGGAGGAAGAAAAATTTGGAACTCAAAATCTTATAAAAATGAATGCTGAAAATTATTTTTACATGTAATTGAAAAAATACTATTAAAAAAAAAGGAGTTGAACTAGATGGTCTTTAAGTGCTTAAATAAATCTAGACTTGTGAGTTTAGGAAGAAACACAATACCTCATAGACTTGTAGACTTTGAATGAGACAGTGTATATAAACTGTTTTTTTATGAAAAAAAAAAAACAAAACTAAAAATATCAGTTAATATCAAACTGATTATTAAAAAAAAAAAGATTTTATCACTACCATGGAAGTTTAATTTTATGCATGTGTATTAAAACAGAAATCAAGTTTTGTAAAAACTGAAAATGCAAATTTTAATTCATCTAAGCTGGCCATGCTTCATTCCCCTACCAGCTGTTTCTGACTTCCTTTGAATTTCACTAAATTCTGCTCATTAAGAGGCTGCCTTCTCTACTTGGAACTTAATATAATGCCTAGGGCATTCTCATTCAAGATTTATTCCTCTACCATTCTGACTTTTTTCTCCCATTATTTCTCCCAGGCTTTTTATTTGGGGAAAAGACTTAGACCCAATATGAAGCATTATTCCCCTTCCAGCTGTTCTATCTTTGGTCTTTACTATTATACTCTGAACTAGCTCCTTACTTCCTTTCACCTTATTTAAAATTCCTTTTTTATTAATAATACAGTCCACTTGAGATTAGGGAGTTTTTTTTTTTGTTTGTTTTGTTTTGTTTGTTTGTTTGCTTGTTTGTTTGTTTTGTTTTGTTTGTTTGTTTTCTGTTTTTTTTTTTTTTTTTTGCTTATATTTATGTTGCCTAGAATGTAATAAGAAAAAACTTAGAAATTTTTTTTTTAATTTGCCTAATTCATTTTGAAATTATCAGCTAGGAAGCAGTTGCTATGAGTGATAGAATCCAAAAAGCCAAAAATATGTCATGAAAATAAAATGAACCATAAGTTGTAATAAAGTCCAAAGCATTAAATACTGTGTGCTGGACTCCCTTTTCCAAATTAACTAATCAGAGACATCTTCAAGTACAAAGAGAAAGCATTTATTTAGTCCCTAAAGGGAGAGGCCCAGCACACTTGGGAAGCATCTCAGCTCTCAACATGTGGCTGACCTGACAAGCCAGAAACAGGAAAGCTGGTTAAATAGCAAAAGACCCAAGTCTTTTCATTGGATAGACTAAAAGGAAGAAACTGCCATTGACCAATGGTCACCAATGTTGTCTGATTCCTGTGGGTCATATTTCTTCTTCTCACTTCCTATGACTTGCCCAAAATCACACAGCTAGGAAGTGTTAAGTATTTGAGGTCACATATGAACTCAGATCCTCCTGACTTCAGGGCTGGTGCTCTATTCACTGCACCACCTAGATGCCCCATCTCATAGACTTTTTGAGACAGCTTCACTTATCTATCTTTTTTTTTTTTTTTTTTTCCTGAGGCTGGTGTTAAGTGACCTGCCCAGGGTCACACAGCTAGGTAGGAAGTGTTAAGTGTCTGAGACCAGATTTGAACTTGGATCCTCCTGAATTCAAGGCTGGTGCCCTATCCACTGTGCCACCTAGCTGCCCCTTGACCTATCTATCTTAATGATGCAGAAAAATCTGTGAATGAAACAGGTAGTGCAACAATTAACATTTGAATCTTCAGAGAACATTTTAAATCTTTAACCTTATTCTTTAACATTAAAATGTATGTGCCTTCTTTTCCCTAGATCAAGAGAATGGGAATAACCAAAATCGCTTAATATATAAGATGCAGGAATCAAAAACCAGTAGATTTTGAGACAAAGGAATAAATTTTAAATCCTGGCATTCTTAGTTCTTCTCTGCTGTACCTTGGGTAAATTGCTTGAAGGTGTGGACTAGCTTTTGTCTTTTTTGTATACCCACTACTTAGCACAATGTCTGGCATATTGTAGACATTTAATAGATGTTTATTAAATGAATAAATTAGGTGAATACAGAGGGCAAAGAATTGAATAAAAACATAAATAAGCCAACAAAATCACCATTAAAATAGTTTCATTTATTTCATATCAGTTTTTTTTTCATTATATTTCTCTCCACATTTTCTTTCTTCTTATTTCCATTAAATACTTCCTTAATGTTTCTGCATAAATTGTGTATCTCATACATATATATGTTAGCATTTCTGTGTTTTGAATCAGATTTTATTTGCAACACTGAATTTTTTTTTCAACTTCCCTTTTTAAATTCTTTTGAAGCTTCAGCATGCCTCATTCACGTTTTCCTTTAAATTCAAAATGCAAACTGTCTACAAAAGTCTTCTTATGGAAAATTCAGAGATTAGGTGTTTCTATATGTCAGCTTACCCACAATTTTGTCTGGGTAATTATTGTCTTGCCTGTTTTTAGAATATTCTATGTTCCCTACTCAGCAGAACTTCTCAAAGCTAAGACATTTTACAAGGTTTTGCCTTATTTTTGTTGTTGTTGTTCTGCTTCCTATGGATTCTTGAAGTTCTCTCTTTCTCACCCATTTTGTAATTTTTCACATATCAAATACACATATCCCAAATTTCCAAATTTTTTTTGATGAGAATTGAGCTTTTTTTTTTCATTTTTGTTTGTAGCTTTTCTGACTTTAATTTTTTGTACTTTACCTACAACGACTATTTAATTAACCAATTTATTTTAGTAGAAAAGACTATCTGTAAATATATACACACACGTATGCACACACATACATATGTGTGTGTGTGTACATGTATGTGTGTATTGACAAAATCAGTAGAGTGATTACTGATTTGAAAGGAAAGGTGAAAGTGAAAAATGAAAAACAAGATGAAAGATGCTTGTGACAAATTCACAATGACTTTCTTTGCCAAAAGGTATTTTATTTATGAAAAGAGAGCATGGGAAAGATCTAAGAATTATTTTTTGGCACATATTTTAAGAAGGGAGAGATTGTATAGACTGTGAGAAAAAATACCAGGGAAGAGTTGGAAAGATAAAGCATGTGTATTCTTTTTTTCTTTTTTAAGTAGTATTTTTAAAATGTTTGTGGCACCCATTTTTGTACTGTCAAGAAATTGAAAACTGAGTGTATACCCATCAATAGTAGAATGGCTGAATAAATTACAGTATATTAATGTTATGGAACATTATTGTTCTATAAGAAACAATCAACAGGATGATTTCAGAAAGGCCTGGAGAGCCTTTCATGAATTGATTCTGAGTGAAATGAGAAGAACCAGGAGATCATTATGGCAACAACATATGATGATCAATTTTGATGGGTGTGACTCTTCAACAATGAGATGATTCAGGCCAGTTGCAATGGTCTTGTGATGAAGTGAGACATCTGCCCCACAAAGAGAAAACTGTGGGAACTGAGTGTGGATCACAACATAGTATTTTCACTCTTTTTGTTGTTTGCTTGCATTTCCTTTTCTTTCTCATTTTTTTCTTTTCTTTTGATCTGATTTTTTTTTTTTTTGTGCAGTGTGATAATTGTGGAAATATATATACATAAATATATATATAAGAATTACACATGTTTAACATATATTGGATTACTTGGCAAAAAGGGGAGGGGGAAAAGAAAGGGAAAAATTTGGAACACAAGGTTTTGCAAAAGTGAATGTTAAAAATTATCCATATATACATTTTGAAAAAGCTTTAATAAAATAGTATTTTATTTTTTCTAAGTACATGCAAATATAGTTTTCAATATTTACCTTTGCAAAACCTTGGTTTCCAATTTTTTTTTCTTCTCCCCCTTTTTTATCCTCCCAGAGAATGGGTGTGGGATAACGCAAGGGCTTCTGGGGAAAATTACTTCAACCAATGAACTTGCTCCTCCTAAGCATGCAAGCTCCTCCCCAGGAGGTTACAGAAGTAAAAATCCCAGTAAAGGACGGAACCAGAGAATTGTTAAGTACCGAATTAGCAATTAGTAAGAACCTAATATCTCATTATCTCATTAGCACTTAGTAAGATCCTAACATCCCCACTTCCCCAAGACAAAAAGCAATCTGATATAGCTTAAACATGTTAGGTTATTATAAACATATTTCCATATCCTTCATAGTACACAAAAAAAATCAGATCAAAGGGAAAACAAAACAAAACAAAAACATAAGAACAAATAAGCAAACAAAAACAAAAAAAAATGGGAATACTATGCTTGACTCACAGTCTAACTTCATATTTTTCTCTCTGGATGTGTATGGAACTTTCCGTCACAATCTATTGAAATTGCCTTGAATTACCTCATTATTGAAAAGAGCCAAATCCATCACATTTGATGATCACATAATTTTGTTAATGTATACAATGTTCTCTTGGTTTTGCACACTTCACTTAGCATTATTTTTTGTATGTCTTTGTAAGGTTGCTCTAAATGCAAAATTTATTTTTTCTTATGGAACAATAATATTCATTACATTTATATACCATAATTTATTCAGCCATTCCCCAACTGATGGACATCCAATCAATTTCCAATTCCTTGCCACTATGCAAAGGGCTATTGCAAACAGTTTTGCACATGGGCATCCTTTTCCATCTTTTATGATTTCTATGGGATATAGACATAGTAGAAACACATTTGAATCAAAGAGTATGCACAGTTTTAGAGCCCTTTGGGCAGAGTTCCAAATTGCTCTGCAGAATGGCTGGATATCTTTATAACTTCATCAATAATGCATTAGTGTCCCAATTTCCCTACATTCCCTCCAACATTTATTATTATCTTTTCCTGTCATCTTGGCCAATCAAAATTTTGTGAAATGGTATCTCAGAGTTGTCTTAATTTGCATTTCTCTAATAGTGATTTAGAACATTTTTTTTCATATGACTAGAAATGACTTTAATTTCATTATCTGACAATAGTCTCCATATTCTTTAACCATTTATAAATTAGGGAATGGATTGCATTCTTATAAGTTTGAGTCAGTTCTCCATATATTTTAGAAATGGAATCTTTATCAGAAACACTGGCTGTTATTTTTTTCCCCCCAGCTTTCTGCTTCCTTTCTAATTTTGGTTGCATTGATTTTGTTTGTGCAAAATATTTTTAATTTAATGTAATTAAAGTTGTCCATTTTTTATTTCATAACTTTCTTTGGCCATAAATATATTTTTTTTTTCTCTGAGAGATAGAGTATCCCCTTTTTCCTTGAACCTCTCTTTGCTGTTTGTAGAACATAACTTTATACTGGTTTTTCTCCTACCTATCAGACCACTACTTTTTTTTTTTTTTTTTTTTTGTACTTTATCCAGGTTATATCTTCTCACTGGAGGTTTCACAGTTTTCTACCCTGGGCCTTCTTCTTTTCCTCTCTATTCTACTTGGTAATCTCAACTTCCAAGGAATTTTGCTAACATATCTTTGCTAATAATTCTCAAATCTACTTATCTTACCTAAGCTCTCTGTTGTCTTTCATTCTTACATTTCTAACTATCTTTTAGACACCTTAAACTAAATATACAGTAGACATTTCAAACTCAACAGATTGGAAATTGATTCCATTATCTTTCCCCCTAATCCTCCCCACTCCTAACTTCCTCATTTCTGTCAAAGGTAACACTATCCTCCAAATTCTTCAGGTTTACCATCTCCAAGTCATCATGGACTCTTTCTTCTCTCTTACCTTCAAAATATCTAATATATTGTCAATACCTACTAGTTTTCCTTTATAATCTTTCCTATATGTTGCCCCCTCTCCTCTGACACTGCCAATATTTTGTACAAGCCCTCACCAACTTACACTTAGATTGACACAAGTCTCTGCCCACTCCAATCCATCCTGTATAGCCAAAAAGGTCATTTTTCAGAAATTGAGATCACCATGTCACAGATCCCTTGCTTAATAAACTCCAGTGGCTCCCTATTGCTTCTAGAGTTGCACACACACTTTTATTTTTAATATTCAATGTCTTTCATTACTTTTCTCCCCTTCTCATTTCCTACATCTTTCATAGTGACCTCCTTGCTATTACTCTAACAAGGCATTTCATCCTTCATCTCCAAGTATTTTCTAGTTCCTCCATGTCTCTTTTCCCTGTTAGACTGTGGTTAATAGGCCGAGTCTCAACAGCCTCTCCACCTCCACTTCTTGCAATTAGATCAAGGAGAAATGAATTTGAAAGAAAACTCTAAACCTTGAGGCACTGACTCCTTCACATACCATTCTGACACAATGAAAGAGAGCAGATGAAAATGTTGTCCAGGTACCTGCCTTCCTGACTCTATCCTTGTCCTAGATTGCTCTGACCTCCCTTAGAACCTGAGTTGTAACCCCTACCTCTATGTTCCCTGTCCTTGACAAGACATCCTGTTATGTTTTACTATTTTGCCTCCTATCTTGTCAAGGCTGCAGTTATGTTTTTATATCTCAATAAGATCATTCTTCCCTAGAGTCACAGTCCCTATCATACCTTACTTCCCTGGTCTTCTGGCCTAACAGACCTTCAGTTATGGTCCCTCCCTTGTCTCCCTACTCAGGCCTTTGAAGTGTTTCTCTAAAGATAACAACAGCTGCAAGATGTTAGGGTAACTGCTTGTTCAGTTTCTGTATCATATTTGCCCAGCAATTAGTTAGGACTCTCTATATAAGCCCTGTATTTTATTTGTTAGGGACAATTTGATTTGGATAAACTGAGACTTGTATGACTGTCAGCAATAAAACTCCATTTTAAGTAAATCAGTTTCTACTCATCTCTGTATCATGGTTCTACAATCCACACTACTACTACCATGCCTACTACTGTACTTAGCTTTTTTAAAGTCTCAATTAAAATCCTTTTCTTTTACTGAAAGTCCCAATTCTCCTTAATTCTACTGCTTTCCCTCTCTGAATTCTATTTCAATATAGAAACTATGTGTGTGTACATGTAGACACATGTAAGTATACATACACACATGGTTATGGTATACACAAATACATGTGCATACATATGAGCACATGTATGTATAAATACTTAATTTCCACCAGAATGAACCTTCCTCTAACCTGTGGGTGGCTGAAGCAAAACAAAGCAGTCTCTAGTCTAGACAGTCTAGGGTCAGGAAACAAAGTATATTGTGTTCAATGTAAGAAAAATGGCTAGAAAGAACACATTTGCTGTAACCATATCTCTATAGGGAAGGAACTGAGAGTTTGGGGTCATTTTAATACTTGTACCTATAACAATGAAGTAAATAGTGGCCAAATACAATGAGAGGTAACAAAGCATTTCTTTAAACAAAATTTCTCTGACTCTCATTGATTGGCCAGCAATCAGTCCAAGGCTAAGCCCTACTTAGTCATGTTTGGGTCATATTGACTCAGAGTGAATATAAATAGCAATCTCTTCAATTTTGGCCAGATACTAAAGGTCTTCCCAGCCCTTTATTTATTTAGTTTTTAGGTTTTTTGTTTTGTTTTGTTTTGTTTTGTTTTGTTTTGTTTTGTTTTGTTTTGTTTTGTTTTGTTTTTCCCCAATTAGGTGAAAGAGGCCACTCTTTACCTCAATAGCTACATAGCTTTAATCCCTGAAGGAATGTGGTCTCAGTCAAAGTGAAACCTGTTGAAGACTTTAACTTAAAAAGACTAAAATCTCCCATTGCATCCAGGATCATCTCCAGTAGTCTGGATCTATATCTGGCCCAGAAGACTAGGGAGAGGAAAATGAGGCAGATCACTTTCCACAGTCCTCTCACTAAAATTCAATTCATTTGCATGTCATAACCTCATCTCCCTGATGTCAAATGCTCCTTCAATAATGACCAACAATAATAACAGCAACAATGTGAAAGGTTTGCTTTATAGCAGGGCTTCATGATCAGAATATAGGTATTATACGTGCTTGTAAAAGTTCAGAGACCACCTGATATTGGTGTGAAAGAATTCTGGGATGTTGCTGTGACTTAGGTCATCCAGAAGGTAAGGGCAAAAGATTGTTTTATGCTAGGCTCATGGCACAGCTTGCTTGCTAGGTCTTAACTTCATTAAATAGGAGGTTTCCTAATATCTTTTTTTTTTTAATTCATTTTTCCAAATTATCCCCTCCCTCCAATACTCCCTCCCCCCCAATGACAGGTAATCCCATACATTTTACATGTGTTACAATATAACCTAGAATACAATATATGTGTATAAATACCATTTTCTTGTTGCACATTAATTATTAGCTTCCAAAGATATAAGTAACCTGGGTAGATAGACAGTAGTGCTAACAATTTACATTCGCTTCCCAGTGTTCCTTCTCTGGGTATAGTTATTTCTGTCCATCATTGATCAACTGGAAGTGAGTTGGATCTTCTTTATGTTGAAGATTTCCACATCCATCAGAATACATCCTCATACAGTATTGCTGTTGAAGTGTATACTGATCTTCTGGTTCTGCTCATTTCACTCAGCATCAGTTGATGTAAGTCTCTCCAGGCCTCTCTGTATTCCTCCTGCTGGTCATTTCTTACAATAATATTCCATAACCTTCATATACCACAATTTACCCAACCATTCTCCAATTGATGGACATCCATTCAACTTCCAGTTTCTAGCTACAATAAAAAGAGTTGCCACAAACATTTTGGCACATACAGGTCCCTTTCTGCTCTTTAGTATTTATTGGGATATAATCCCAAAAACAGCAATGCTGGGTCAAAGGGTATGCACAGTTTGACAACTTTTTGGGCATAGTTCCAAATTGCTCTCCAGAATGGCTGGATTCGTTCACAACTCCACCAAAAATGTATCAGTGTCCCAGTTTTCCCACATCCCCTCCAACATTCATCATTATATGTTCCTGTCATCTTAGCCAATCTGACAGGTGTGTAATGGTATCTCAGAGTTGTCTTAATTTGCATTTCTCTGATCAGTAGTGATTTGGAACAATATTTCATATGAGTGGAAATAGTTTCAATTTCATCATCTGGGAACTGTCTGTTCATATCCTTTGACCATTTATCAATTGAAGAATGGTTTGGTTTCCTATAAATCAGGGTCAGTTCTCTATATATTTTGGAAATGAGACCTTTGTCAGAACCTTTCCTTTTAAAAATATTTTCCCAATTTGTTATTTCCCTTCGAATCTTGTTTGCATTAGTATTGTTTGTATAGAAACTTTTTAGTTTGATGTAATCAAAATCTTCTATTTTGTGATCAATAATGATCTCTAATTCTCCTCTGGTCATAAATTCCTTCCTCCTCCACAGGTCTGAGAGGTAGACTATCCTCTGTTCCTCTAATCTATTTATTATCTCATTCTTTATGCCTAAATCATGGACCCATTTTGATCTTATCTTGGTATATGGTGTTAAGTGTGGGTCCATATATAATTTCTGCCATACTAATTTCCAGTTTTCCCAACAGTTTCTTCCGAATAATGAATTTTTGTCCCTAATGTTGGTATCTTTGGGTTTGTCAAAGATTAGATTGCTATAGATGTACCCTTTCTTGTTATTTGTATCTAATCTGTTCCACTGATTTACCTTTCTATTTCTTAGCCAGTACCAAATGGTTTTGGTGACTGCTGCTATATAATATAGCTTTAGATCAGGTACACTTAGACCAACTTCCTCTGACTTTTTTTTCATTAGTTCCTTTGCAATTCTCGACCTTTTATTCTTCCATATGAATTTTGTTGTCATTTTTTCTAGGTCATTAAAATAGTTTCTTGGGAGTCTGATTGGTATAGCACTAAATAAATAGATAAGTTTGGGGAGTATTGTCATCTTTATTATATATGCTCGGCCTATCCAAGAGAAGTGAATGTCTTTCCAATTATTTAAATCTGACTTTATTTTTGTGGCAAGTGTTTTGTAATTTTTCTCATATAATTCCTAACTATTCTTTGGTAGATGGATTCCCAAATGCTTTATACTCTCAACATTTGTTTGGAATGGAATTTCTCTTTGTATCTCTTGCTGTTGCATTTTGTTAGTGATATATAAAAATGCTGAGGATTTATGTGGATTTATTTTGTATCCTGCCACTTTGCTAAAATTCTGAATTATTTCTAATAGCTTTTTAGCAGAGTCTTTGGCGTTCTCTAAGTATACCATCATGTCATCTGCAAAGAGTGATAGTTTGATTTCCTCATTTCCTACTCCAATTCCTTGAATCTCTTTCTCGGCTCTTATTGCCTAGGCTAGCATTTCTAGTACTATATTGAATAGTAATGGTGATAGTGGGCAACCTTGTTTCACTCCTGATCTTACTGGGTAAGGTTGCAGTTTATTTCTATTGCATATTATGCTTACTGACGGTCATAAATATATGCTCCTGATTATTCTAAGGAATAATCCATTTATTCCTACACTCTCAAGAGTTTTTGGTAGGAATGGATGTTGGATTTTGTCAAATGCTTTTTTCTGCATCTATTAAGATGGTCATATGGTTTTTATTAATTTGATTATTAATATGGTAAATTATACTAATAGTTTTCCTAATATTAAACCAGCCCTGCATTCATGGTATGAATCCTACTTGACCATAGTGTATTATCCTGGGGATGATTTTCTGAAGTCGTTTTGCTAATATCTTATTTAAGATTTTAGCATCAATATTCATTAAGGAAATTGGTCTATAATTTTCTTTCTCAGTTTTCTATCTACCTAGTTTAGGTATCAGTACCATGTCTGTGTCATAAAAGGAGTTTGGTAGGACTCCTTCATTCCCTATTTTTTCAAATAGTTTATATAGCATTGGGGCTAATTGTTCTTTAAATGTTTGGTAGAATTCACATGTAAATCCATCTGGTCCAGGGGATTTTTTTCTGGGGAGCTGATTAATAGCTTGTTCTATTTCTTTTTCTGAAATGGGACTATTTAAGCATTTTACCTCCTCTGTTAATCTAGGAAGCCTATATTTTTGGAGAAAGTCATCCATTTCACTTAAGTTATCAAATTTATTGGCATAAAGTTGGGCAAAGTAACTCCTTATTATTTCTTTAATTTCCTCTTCATTGGTGGAAAGATCCCCCTTTTCATTTGTAAGACTGACAATTTGATTTTCCTCTTTCTTTTTTTCTGATCAGATTTACCAAAGGTTTATCTATTTTATTGGCTTTTTCATAAAACCAACTCTTGGTTTTATTTATTAATTCGATAGTTTTTTTTCTTTCAATATTATTGATTTCTCCTTTTAATTTTTGTATTTCAAGTTTAATTTTTGGTTGGGGGTTTTTAATTTGGTCTTTTTCTAGCCTTTTAAGTTGCAAGCCCAATTCGTTAATCTTCTCTTTCTCTATTTTCTTCAAATAAGCCTCTAATGATATAAAATATCCTCTTATTATGGCTTTAGCTGTATCCCACAGATTTTGGTATGATGTCTCATCATTGTCATTATCTTGGGTGAAATTGTTAATTGTTTCTATAATTTGCTCTTTCACCCAGTCATTCTTTAAGATGAGATTATTCAGTTTCCAATTACTTTTTGGTCTATTTACCCCTAACTTTTTACTGAATGTAGCTTTTATTGCATTGTGGTCTGAGAAGAAGGCATTTATAATTTCTGCCTTCCTACATTTAACTTTGAGATCTTTTTGTCCTAATATATGGTCAATTTTTGTATAGGATCCATGAACTGCTGAGAAGAAAGTATATTCCTTTCTATTGCCATTCAGTTTTCTCCAAAGGTCTATCATACCTAGTTTTTCTAATGTTCTATTTACTTTTTTAATTTCTTTCTTGTTTGTTTTTTGGTTGGATTTGTCTAAATCTGAGAGTGCAAGGTTGAGATCTCCCCCTATTATAGTTTTACTGTCTATTTCTTCTTGCAACTCTCTTAACTTTTCCTTTAGAAAGTTAGATCCTATACCACTTGGTGCATATATGTTTAGTATCGATATGGCTTCATTATTTATGCTATCTTTCAGCAGGATATAGTTTCCTTCCTTATTTCTTTTAATTAGATCAACTTCTCCTTTTGCTTGATCTGAGATAAGGATAGCTACCCCTGCTTTTTTGGCTTTCCCTGAAGCATAATAGTTTCTGCTCCAACCTTTTACCTTTACTCTATATGTATCTCCCTGCTTTAAGTGTCTTTCCTGTAAACAACATATTGTAGGGTTCTGATTTTTGATCCAGTCTGCTATCCGTCTCCTTTTGATGGGAGCGTTCATCCCATTCACATTTACAGTTAAAATTACTAATTCTGTATTTCCTGCCATCATATTATCCCCAGATTATGCTTTTTCCCTTGCCCCCCCTCAACCCCTTCCCCAATATTCAATTTATAGACCCCCTTGTGACGCGCAGCCCTCCCTTTTTTTTTTTTTAGTATCCCTCCCCCCTCCCTCCACATCCCTTCCCTTATTCTCCTTTTCCTTTTCCCTTTTCCTCTCCCCCCTTTTAATGAGGTGAGACAGAATTCTCTGAAAAACAAATATGACAATTATTTACTCTTTGAGCCTCTTCTGAAGAGAGTAAGATTTACATAATGATTCTCCCCCTCTCTAAATTACCTCAGATATGGTGTATTTTCTATGCCTCTTCCTGGGATGTAGTTTCCCTCTTTTTTATCACTCCCTTCCCCTTTTTCTGATACTACCCCCTTCCCTTTACTACACCCCCTCCTTTTTTTTTTCTTTTATATCAGTAAAATCAAATTATCCTTGAGTATTTTTTATATACCCACAACAGAGATATAGTTGTCAAGGGCTCTGTGTACCTTTTTCTGTTTCTCTTCAGTCTTGTGGATGTAGATCAATTTTTTTTTTTAATTCTGGTTTTTTCTTAGAAACAAATGGAATTCCTCTATTTCATTGAATGACCTTCTTCTTCCATTGAAAACGATGCTAAACTTAGCTGGGTAGTTTATTCTTGTTTGCGATCCTTGATCTTTTGCCTTCTGGAATATCAGGTTCCAGGCCCTTCTATCTTTTAATGTGGAGGCAGCCAGATCTTGGGTGACCCTTATTGTGGCACCTTGGTATTTAAATTGTTTTTTTCTAGCTGCTTGCAGGATTTTCTCCTTTGTGTGTTAATTCTGCAGCTTAGCCACAATATTCCGTGGTGTTCTTTTTTTAGGGTCTATTTCAGAAGGAGTTCAATGAATTCTTTCAACATGTACTTTCCCCTCTGTTTCTATTATCTCTGGACAGTGCTCTTTGATAATTTCCTGTAAAATAGAATCTAGGCTCTTTTTTTGGTCATAGTTTTCTGGAAGTCCAATGATCTGCAGATTATCTCTCCTAGATCTATTTTCCAGGTCTATAGTTATTCCCAGTAAGTATTTGACATTATTCTCCAGCTTTTCATTTTTTTTTTTTTTCATTTTTTTTTTTGTTTTGTTTGACTGATTCTTGGGTTCTCAATGAATCATTCATTTCTATTTGTTCCATCCTGACTTTTAAGGAGTTATTTTCTTCATTCACAGTTTTTAGTTCTTTTTGTAAATGCCCAATTTCGTTTTTAAATGAGTTATTTTGCTCTATTGAATTTTTTTCTATTTCCCTAATTTTTTTGGGGGGGGGAATTATTTTCTTTTTCCAATTCAGAAATCCTATTGTCTTGGGACTTTTTTATCTTCTCCAATTCAGAAATCCTACTTTCCTGTGATTTTTTTACCTTTTCTAATTCACTAAATTTGTTTCCCTGCATCTCCTGTGAATTCTTTATTTTTTCCAACTCCAATTTCATAGCTTCTCTTTCCTTCCCCCAATTTCTTCAAACTCTCTTAACTTTTTAATAGTCTCTTCAAGGAGAGAGTTATGTGATGGGGGGCAGGAATCGTTCCCCTTTAGGTTATCTGCTGACTCTCTGCTGTTAACTTCCTCAGGGTTGGATAACTGCTCTTTCTCTGTGTAGAAGGAATCTATGGTTTTTTTGGGCTTCTTGCTCATACTTAAAAAATCTTTTGGGGTCTGTCCCTGGGGTAGGAAATTATTTATTTATTTCTTTAACAGCTTCCTCCCAGACCAGATGGATGCAGCTGCCCCTGGGCCTGAGCTAAGAGAGAGCTCTGGGAGAGAGTTCCTCACCCCCTCCCTGGAAGTGCCTCAGAGGTGACCAGCACTGCTGTGCTCTGAGGGCACTGTGTTTTAGCGGCTTCCCTGAGGTTGAGACTGAACAGTAAAGGCGGCTCAAAGCCTAGCTTATGCGTCCCGTTGGGGCGTGGATGTCTGCAGCAGGTGACGTGAAAAGCCCCTGTGCTCAAACTGGAAGTGTCTGCCAGAAACCGCGGTCCCTAGTTCAAAGGTTCCACTTCTCTGGGACTTCCATTCCACAGCCTCCAGCCAGCTGAACCAGGCACTATGAGTTACCACCCCGCCCACTCTTCAATCTCTGAACTTCCCGGAAGGTAAAAGCCTGGATTGCCTATGTTGGCCATGCCCCCACTGCCAAGATCTGCTGAGTCACCCCTGGGATCCGGGAAGATCCAATCTAGTTTTAAATTTTATAGTGGCTTATATTTCTCTTCTGAACTGCTGTTTTATAAGCAGAGAAGAGCTAACAGCCTGTGCCTGATTCTTTTATCTCGGTGGATTCTCTGATCCCAGAGCCCTCCCCAGTGCGACCGGAGCAGTGTGCCACTATCCCACCTTCTGTGCTGGCCTCTCTTCTTCCTCCCCTTGGGAGCTGACCTTTCCTGCTGAAACTCCAGATTCTCTTCAGCTGGTAAGTCTTGCTTCCAGTCCTTGTGGATTCTATCAGTCCAATGCTATTTCTGAGGCTGATTAAATCTAGTTGGTTTGAGGGAAGAAAGGAGCTTACACAGTGGAGTGTATCTTCTCCGCCATCTTGGCTCCGCCAGTTTCCTAATATCTTGACAAATGTCTTCAAAAAATATTTCTAGTACATAGTTCCATACTTGACACATAGCAGGCACTTAATAAATGTTTATTGGCTGGTCCTCAATATAAACCAAGTCTTATCTAATCAAACATTTTATCTTGATCTAAACAAAATTAATATCATACACACCTTCCTTTTCTGGTTTGTTCTGGTGTTTTGGATCCCCACTGGCATCACCAAAATGAAGGAAAGTAACATAATATCTTTTCAAGAGCTCCACTGACTCACTGATGAGTGCAGGAAAGATTTATTTTACATTTTTGCAAGAATGGGTGACTGAGTAGATGCATCTTTGAAACTCCAAAAGCAGTATTTTATCTTCTATTCTGACGTACAGATCTCTGTCCTGAATCTTCATTAACTGAATGTAACAGAAGTTATATGGCATGAATCTCCACTCATTACATATCCAGGACCTGACCCCAAAGGAGCTTACATTTTTTTGGGAGAAATTAAACTTTGCCCTTGATTATTCTTTGATGTCCTTGTAGGTTTCAGTTTTCTAATTTAAGTTTCATATCTGCAATTTGATTTTCATAATGATGGAAACTAAAATCACAATAAATCAGTATTACATTACTCTTGTATAGGAACATGCTGCCATTTTTTTTTTTTTTTTTGCAGATTGCAATTAGTTTCCTTTAGATATATATTAATCCATATTATAAAATATATCTATACACAAGTTTGAACTTTTCTTGCTTCATTGTTTCATTGTACTGACATTTTTACCCTGCAGGTTTTTATTTCTAGTATGTCCAAGAACTATAGTAAGAATGATATCACTGATAAAGCTAATGATGTTATTTAGGAGAACATTAAATGTTGTCATTCGCTTCCAGGACCTCATCAAGAAGATATAAGGGCATGAAAGTATTTATTAGTGGTGTTTGGATTTGCAATTGTGCCTTCTTCATCTGGAGTCAAAGAAACTGTTCTAATGTGTATGACCTTTTACAAGTCACTAACCATCACTGAATATACTTTTTCTTCTATCAAAAGAGGCAGTTCTATCTAGGGACTTCCAAAGTCCCTTCTAACCTCATTATCCTATTGCTTTTTTGAATGATATTGACTTATCTATTAATCAATCAGGCTACCCAATTATATTTAAACTAAGCAAAATTAAGTTGCTGTATATAACATGGTAAATGGGAAATTTGTGTATGACAGCATTTTGAACATTAAAAAAATTAATTCAGATGCACAGATGTATTAAATTCAGATGCAGATGTATTAAAATATATATTTGTTATTTCTGTTCATTTGTTTCAGTCACATCTGACTCTTTCTAACATCTTTTTGGGTTTTCTCAGTAAAGCTAAAGGAATGGTTTGCCAGATCATTTTATAGTTGAGGAAACTGAAGCAGTTTTAACTGACTTGCACAGGATCAATAACTAGCAAGTATCTGAGATCACATTTGACCTCAGGTCTTGAAGACTTCAGGACTAGCACCCTATCCACTGTGCTATCTAGTTGCCCCACTTTTATTGTAAACTAGTGTTATTTTTCATATATCTGCAATTTCATTGTATAAATTCATCATAGGAAACTTTTAGAAGGAATCTTCTCATTACTGAAGCACATCAGCACCTCCTCTGGAATTTTTACTCTTAGAGATTTGCCTAAGGCACTATAAGAGAAAAGGATTTACTCTGAGTCACACAGCTAGTATCTGTGTTTTTTCCCCCCTTATTCTAAGGCTAGCAATCCACTATAACAAATGTCTGTATCTCTGTACATCTTCACTTCATTTTGTACTATATAGGGATATTTTCAAATGTGAAAATTGGTACAGAAATGAGGCATCATTGAAAAATCATCTATAATATCACGTTCAGGTACATGAATTAGAAAACTTCTAGGTTTTAACCATGCATATTGGTAAGAAGCTCTATTGAAGCATAAAAGGATCTCTGATTAATGTAATAATCACCAACTATTCCAAAAGACTAATAGTGAATCAAAGTATATTTCCTGAAAGAGATATGAAAATATCAAAATGCACAATGAAATCTTTTTTGGAAATTACAAAAAATAAAGAAAAATAACATGTCCAATATGACAATTTATTTGAATATATACATATATATATATATGTGTGTGTGTGTGTGTGTATGTATGTATATATGTATTAATCATTTTACGGTAGCATATGGATGGTGTTGTGAAGAGTGCTGAGTCTGAAATTAGAAAGACATGGACTCAATTCAGCCTCAGATACTTTATAACTGTGTGACTCTGGGCATGTTTCTTAACCTTATTTACCTTAGTTTCCTCATTGTAAAATAAAGGAAATGGAAAAACGCTATAGATTCTTTGCCAAGAAAATCCCAAAAGAATTTAGAACATTTGAACATGACTGAAAATGATTAAATGATATTTATCCTCTATATATATTTTTAATTTTGTTTTGCTTTTTCAATTAGGAGTGAGGAGTAAGAGAAAATAATCATAGTTAATTTAACAAAGTATATTTACACAATACATTTATGTATACATACATGTATTTACATAATACATTATAAATGTACACACATTAAACAACCATATATGCATGTGCATATGCATTTATGTAAAGTATACATATACATATAATGAACACATATAAATGCATTCACATATACATCTATATTTCTATGCATATATACATATATATACATATATATACGTATATATGTATATATATATATATAAAACTTCTTATACATATCTATATATCTATCTATATACCCACACATATTTATAACTATCTCTATATATTATATATCTGTATTTGCTTTTCTTTCTCTTTCTCCTCTTTCTTTCTCTCTTTCTCTCTGTGAGTTCTATAGAAAGGCCAGGTAATAACAGATAAACATTTGTGTGATACAATCTTGTGCAAAAAACAATAAAATAGAATCAGTAATGCTTAATCTCAGAATGAATTGAAAATGGTTAAAAACAAATAAGGGTGACTAAAACATCAAATTGTTTTAAAGTTAAATTGTAATAAGTAGAAGGATGAAGGAATTGATAAAATCTCTTTTTTTTTTTTTTTTTTTTTTTTTTTGTGAACCTAAATGCTAATTATTATTACTTGACAAGAATTCCTTATCAAAACAGTAAGAGGGGCGGAGCCAAGATGGCGGAGAGGAAACACACGACTCAGTGAACATCCTCACTCCCTCACAACCAATTAGATAAATTAAGTCTCAAAATTAGCTCAGGACTGATAGATACCACAAGGACTGGAAGCACGACTTACCAGCTGAAGAGAATCTGGAGTTTCAACAGGAAAGGTCAGTTCTCAGGGGAGGAATAAGAAAGACCAGCACAGACGGTGGGGTAGGGGCACACTGCGCCCATTGCGCTGGGAGGGGCTCTGGGATCGGAGAGGCCACTGAGGTAAAGGAATCTGGAACAGGCTGTTGGCTCTTCTCTGCTGATTGTTTGGCAGTTCAGAAGAGAAAGCCAAAATATTTTAAAACTCAGATTGGATTTCTCCCCCCCCCCACCCTGGGGGTGAGCCAGCAGACTCGGCACCAGGGGGTGTGGCCTCAGCTACCTCCTGAGAATAGTTAAGAGACTGACAAGTGGGTGGATACGGCCCAAGGCAACACACACTGCCTAGCTTAGCTGGAGGGAGTGGAACTCTGCTCCAGGAAGTCCCAGAGAAGCAGAACCTTTGAACTAGGGACCGCGGTTTCTGGCAGACACTTCCAGTTTGAGCGCAGGGGCTTCTTACGTCACCTGCTGCAGACACCCACTCCCCACCCGGACACATAGGCTGAGCTTCCTGCAGTCTTCACTATTCTACGCCCTCGAAGCACAGCAGTGCTAATCACCTCTGAGGCACTCCCAGGGAGAGGGTGGGGAACTCTCTCCCAGAGCTCTCTCTTAGCTCAGGCTCAGGAGCCGCTGCATCCATCCCATCTGGGAGGAAGCTGGTAAAGAAGTAAATAATTTCCTACCCCAGGGACAGACCCCAAAAGATTTTTTTTAAGTATGAGCAAAAAAGCTAGAAAAACCATAGATTCCTTCTATACAGAGAAAGAGCGGGTATCCAACCCCGAGGAAGTTAACAGCAAAGATTCAGAAGATAACAACCTAAAGGGGAACGATTCCTGCCCCCCATCACATCACTCTCTCCTAGAAGAAGCTCTTAAGAAATTGAGGGAGATCGAAGAAAAATGGGGAAAAGAAAGGGAAGTTATGATAGAGAACAACAATGTCCTGAAATTGGAGTTGGAAAAAATAAAGAATTCACAGGAGATGCAGGGAAACAAAATTAGTGAATTAGAAAAGGTTAAAAAAACACAGGAAAGTAGGATTTCTGAATTGGAAAAGATAAAAAAGTCTCAAGAAAATAGAATTTCTGAATTGGAAAAATAAAATAATTCTCAAAAAAAAAATTAGGGAAATGGAAAAAAACTCAATAGAGCAAAATAATTCATTTAAAAACGAAATTGGGCATTTACAAAAAGAACTAAAAACTGTGAATGAAGAAAATAACTCCTTAAAAGTCAGGATGGAACAAATAGAAATGAATGATTCACAGAGAACCCAAGAATCAGTCAAACAAAACAAAAAAAAAAAGAGAAGCTGGAGAACAACGTCAAATACTTACTGGGAAAATCTATAGACCTGGAAAATAGATCTAGGAGAGATAATCTGCGGATTATTGGACTTCCAGAAAACTATGACCAAAAAAAGAGCCTAGATTCTATTTTACAGGAAATTATCAAAGAGAACTGTCCAGAGATAATAGAAACAGAAGGGAAAGTAGATGTGGAAAGAATTCATCGAACTCCTTCTGAAATAGACCCTAAAAAAAGAACACCACGGAATATTGTGGCTAAGCTGCAGAATTACCACACAAAGGAGAAAATCCTGCAAGCAGCTAGAAAAAAACAATTTAAATACCAAGGTGCCACAATAAGGGTCACCCAAGATCTGGCTGCCTCCACATTAAAAGATAGAAGGGCCTGGAACCTGATATTCCGAAAGGCAAAAGATCAAGGACTGCAACCAAGAATGAACTACCCAGCTAAGTTTAGCATCTTTTTCCATGGAAGAAGATGGTCATTCAATGAAACAGAGGAATTCTATATGTTTCTAAGAAAAAAACCAGACTTAAACAAAAAATTTGATCTACATCCACAAGACTGAAGAGAAACAGAAAAAGGTACACAGAACCCTTGAGAACTTTAACTTTGTTGTGGGTATATAAAAAATACTCAAGGATAATTTGATTTTACTGATATAAAAGAAAAAAAGGGGGGTGTGGTAAAGGGAAGGAGGTCGGTTCAGAAAAAGGGGAAGGAGTGATAAAAAGAGGGAAACTACATCCCAGGAAGAGACATAGAAAATACACCATATCTGAGGGAACTTAGTGAGGGGGAGAATCATTGTGTGAATCTTACTCTCATCAGAAGAGGCTCAAAGAGTAAATAATTAACATATTTGTTTTTCAGAGACTTTTCTCTCACCTCATTAAAAGGGGGGAGAGGAAAAGGGGAAAGGAAAAGGAGAATAAGTGAAGGGACTTGGAGGGAGGGGGGAGGGATCCTAAAAAAAAAAAAAAAAAAAAAAAGAGGGAGGGTTGCGCGTCACAAGGGGGGTCTGTAAATTAAATATCGGGGAGGGGGATCAGGGGGGTCAAGGGAAAAAAGTATAATCTGGGGATAATACGATGGCAGGAAATACAGAATTAGTAATTTTAACTGTAAATGTAAATGGGATGAACGATCCCATCAAACGGAGACGGATAGCAGATTGGATCAAAAAGCAGAACCCTACAATATGTTGTCTACAGGAAACACACTTAAAGCAGGGAGATACATACAGAGTAAAGGTAAAAGGTTGGAACAGAGCTTATTATGCTTCAGGTAAAGCCAAAAAAGCAGGGGTAGCTATCCTTATCTCAGATCAAGCAAAAGCAGAAGTAGATCTCGTTAAAAAAGATAAGGAAGGAAACTATATCCTGCTGAAAGGTAGCATAAATAATGAAGCCATATCAATACTAAACATATATGCACCAAGTGGTATAGCATCTAACTTTCTAAAGGAAAAGTTAAGAGAACTGCAAGAAGAAATAGACAGTAAAACTATAATAGTGGGAGATCTCAACCTTGCACTCTCAGATTTAGACAAATCAAACCACAAAACAAACAAGAAAGAAATTAAAAAAGTAAATAGAACATTAGAAAAACTAGGTATGATAGACCTTTGGAGAAAACTGAATGGCAATAGGAAGGAATATACTTTCTTCTCAGCAGTTCATGGATCCTATACAAAAATTGACCATATATTAGGACATAAAGATCTCAAAATTAAATGTAGGAAGGCAGAAATAATAAATGCCTTCTTCTCAGATCACAATGCAATAAAAGCTACATTCAGTAAAAAGTTAGGGGTAAATAGACCAAAAAGTAATTGGAAATTGAATAATCTCATCTTAAAGAATGACTGGGTGAAAGAGCAAATTATAGAAACAATTAACAATTTCACCCAAGATAATGATAATGATGAGACATCATATCAAAATCTTTGGGATGCAGCTAAAGCAGTAATAAGGGGAAATTTTATATCTTTAGAGGCTTATTTGAAGAAAATTGAGAAAGAGAAGATTAACGAATTGGGCTTACAACTTAAAAGGCTAGAAAAAGACCAAATTATAAACCCCCAACCAAAAATTAAACTCGAAATACAAAAATTAAAAGGAGAAATCAATAAAATTGAAAGTAAAAAAACTATTGAATTAATAAATAAAACCAAGAGTTGGTTTTATGAAAAAGCCAATAAAATAGATAAACCTTTGGTAAATTTGATCAAAAAAAAGAAAGAGGAAAATCAAATTGATAGTCTTACAAATGAAAAGGGGGATCTTTCCACCAATGAAGAGGAAATTAGAGAAATAATAAGGAGTTACTTTGCCCAACTTTATGCCAATAAATTTGATAACTTAAGTGAAATGGATGACTTTCTCCAAAAATATAGGCTCCCTAGATTAACAGAGGAGGAGATAAATTGCTTAAATAGTCCCATTTCAGAAAAAGAAATAGAACAAGCTATTAATCAACTCCCCAGGAAAAAATCCCCAGGGCCAGATGGATTCACATGTGAATTCTACCAAACATTTAAAGAACAATTAGCCCCAATGTTATATAAATTATTTGAAAAAATAGGGGATGAAGGAGTCCTACCAAACTCCTTTTATGACACAGACATGGTACTGATACCTAAACCTGGTAGATCGAAAACTGAGAAAGAAAATTATAGACCAATCTCCTTAATGAATATTGATGCTAAAATCTTAAATAAGATATTAGCAAAAAGACTTCAGAAAATCATCTCCAAGATAATACACTATGATCAAGTAGGATTTATTCCAGGAATGCAGGGCTGGTTTAATATTAGGAAAACTATTAATATAATTGACCATATTAATAATCAAATTAATAAGAACCATATGATCATCTCAATAGATGCAGAAAAAGCATTTGACAAAATCCAACATCCATTCCTACTAAAAACTCTTGAGAGTATAGGAATAAATGGATTATTCCTTAGAATAATCAGGAGTATATATTTAAGACCGTCAGTAAGCATAATATGCAATAGAAATAAACTGCAACCTTTCCCAGTAAGATCAGGAGTGAAACAAGGTTGCCCACTATCACCATTACTATTCAATATAGTACTAGAAACGCTAGCCTCGGCAATAAGAGCCGAGAAAGAGATTCAAGGAATTAGAGTAGGAAATGAGGAAATCAAACTATCACTTTTTGCAGATGACATGATGGTATACTTAGAGAACCCCAAAGACTCTGCTAAAAAGCTACTAGAAATAATTCAAAATTTCAGCAAAGTGGCAGGATACAAAATAAATCCACATAAATCCTCGGCATTTTTATATATCACTAACAAAATGCAACAGCAAGAGATACAAAGAGAAATTCCATTCCAAACAAATGTTGAGAGTATAAAATATTTGGGAATCCATCTACCAAAGAAAAGTCAGGAATTATATGAGAAAAATTACAAAACACTTGCCACAAAAATAAAATCAGATTTAAATAATTGGAAAGACATTCAGTGCTCTTGGATAGGCCGAGCGAATATAATAAAGATGACAATACTCCCCAAACTAATCTATTTATTTAGTGCTATACCAATCAGACTCCCAAGAAACTATTTTAATGACCTAGAAAAAATAACAACAAAATTCATATGGAAGAATAAAAGGTCAAGAATTGCAAGGGAACTAATGAAAAAAAACTCAGAGGAAGGTGGTCTAAGTGTACCTGATCTAAAGCTATATTATATAGCAGCAGTCACCAAAACCATTTGGTATTGGCTACAAAATAGACCGGTAGATCAGTGGAACAGATTAGATACAAAGGACAAAAAAGGGTACATTTATAGCAATCTAATCTTTGACAAACACAAAGATTCCAACATTAGGGATAAAAATTCATTATTCGGAAAAAACTGTTGGGAAAACTGGAAATTAGTATGGCAGAAATTAGATATGGATCCACACTTAACACCATATACCAAGATAAGATCAAAATGGGTCCATGATTTAGGCATAAAGAGGGAGATAATAAATAGATTAGAGGAACAGAGGATAATCTACCTCTCAGACTTGTGGAGGAGGAAGGAATTTATGACCAGAGGAGAACTAGAGATCATTATTGATCACAAAATAGAAGATTTTGATTACATCAAACTAAAAAGTTTCTGTACAAATAATACTAATGCAAACAAGATTAGAAGGGAAATAACAAATTGGGAAAATATTTTTAAAAACAAAGGTTCTGACAAAGGTCTCATTTCCAAAATATATAGAGAACTGACCCAAATTTATAAGAAACCGAACCATTCTCCAATTGATAAATGGTCAAAGGATATGAACAGACAATTCTCAGAGGAAGAAATTGAAACTATATCCACTCACATGAAAGAGTGTTCCAAATCACTACTGATCAGAGAAATGCAAATTAAGACCACTCTGAGATACCACTACACACCTGTCAGATTGGCTAAGATGACAGGAACAAATAATGACAAATGTTGGAGGGGATGTGGGGAAACTGGGACACTAATACATTGCTGGTGGAGTTGTGAAAGAATCCAGCCATTCTGGAGAGCAATCTGGAATTATGCCCAAAAAGTTATCAAACTGTGCATACCCTTTGACCCAGCAGCGCTACTACTGGGATTATATCCCAAAGAAATACTAAAGAGCGGAAAGAGACATATATGTGCCAAAATGTTTGTGGCAGCTCTTTTTGTTGTAGCTAGAAACTGGAGGATGAATGGATGTCCATCAGTTGGAGAATGGTTGGGTAAATTGTGGTACATGAAAGTTATGGAATATTATTGCTCGGTAAGAAATGACCAGCAGGAGGAATATAGAGAGGCCTGGAGAGACTTAAATCAACTGATGCTGAGTGAAATGAGCAGAACCAGAAGATCACTGTACACTTCAACAACAATGCTGTATGAGGATGTATTCTGATGGAAGTGGAAATCTTCAACATAAAGAAGATCCAACTCACTTCCAGTTGATCAATGATGGACAGAGGTAGCTGCACCCAGAGAAGAAACACTGGGAGGGGAATGAAAATTGTTAGCACTAATATCTGTCTTCCCAGGTTTCATGTACCTTCGGATTCTAATGTTTATTGTGCAACAAGAAAGTGATATTCGCACACATGTATTGTACCTAGACTATATTGTAACACATGTAAAATGTATGGTATTGCCTGTCGTCGGGGGGAGGGAATAGAGGGAGGGGGGGTAAATTGGAAAAATGAATACAAGGGATAATATTATAATATATATATATATATATATATATATAATAAAAAAAAAAAAAAAAAAAAACAGTAAGAAATTAGAATAAAAAAATTGTCCCAAATGTTATGGTACCTATATGTCACAATACATATAAATTATATTTAAAATAGAAATATTACCTGGTATGGTAATGGTTATATTAATTTTTTTTTAAATTAGAATACAACCAGATTAGGCACCTTTTGTAGCTATGGCTAGGAGGATGAATTATTAAGCAAATAAGAGATAGAGATAGTAGTGTAATAGTAAATTTTAACAACTGTCCCTTTACCCGCAAGTATTTAATCACATGCTTTAAAGTTTATTCTGTATTATTAACATTTCTCCATCACTTGATTAAGTTTAGATAATCAGCAATAACAACAAAATCAAACCCTAAGTTGTAATATTTTTTGATTTGAAAAATATACATATTCAAAAATTTTAAATACTTGACAAGAGGTTCTAGAGAGTGAGTATTGAATTGGCTTCAGCACACCCTGGATAGAGGCAATTTTAAAAATAAAATAGATAATTTTGATTAAATTAATTTAAAAGGTTTTTGTACAAACAAAATTAGTGCAACCAAGATTTTTTAAAAAGTGAGGATTGGAGCACTCTGCTACAAAACTCTCAGCAGTTTAAAAAAGGGTTTCTGACACTTTTTTTTTCTTTTTTTTTTTTTAATTAATAATTTTTTATTATATATATATATTTTTTTTTATAATATTATCCCTTGTATTCATTTTTCCAAATTATGCCCCCCCCCTATATTCCCTCCCCCCGATGACAGGCAATCCCATACATTTTACATGTGTTACAATATAGTCTAGATACAATACATGTGTGTGAATATCATTTTCTTGTTGCACAATAAACTTTAGATTCCGAAGGTACATGTAACCTGGGCAGACAGATATTAATGCTAACAATTTACATTCACTTCCCAGTGTTTCTTCTCTGGGTGTAGCTACCTCTGTCCATCATTGATCAACTGGAAGTGAGTTAGTTTTTCTTTATGTTGAAGATTTCCACTTCCATCAGAATACATCCTCATACAGTATTGTTGTTGAAGTGTACAGTGATCTTCTGGTTCTGCTCATTTCACTCATCATCAGTTGATGTAAGTCTCTCCAGCCCTCTCTGTATTCCTCCTGCTGATCATTTCTTGCAGAGCAATAATATTCCATAACCTTCATATACCATAATTTACCCAACCATTCTCCAACTGATGGACATCCATTCATCTTCCAGTTTCTAGGTACAACAAAAAGAGCTGCCACAAACATTTTGGCACATATAGGTCTCTTTCTGCTCTTTAATATTTCTTTGGGATATAATCCCAGTAGTAGCGCTGCTGGGTCAAAGGGTATGCACAGTTTGATAACTTTTTGGGCATAATTCCAGATTGCTCTCCAGAATGGCTGGATTCTTTCGCAACTCCACCAGCAATGTATTAGTGTCCCATTTTCCCCACATCCCCTCCAACATTCATCATTATTTGTTCCTGTCATCTTAGCCAATCTGACAGGTGTGTAGTGGTATCTCAGAGTTGTCTTAATTTGCATTTCTCTGATCAGTAGTGATTTGGAACACTCTTTCATGTGAGTGGATATAGTTTCAATTTCTTCCTCTGAGAATTGTCTGTTCATATCCTTTGACCATTTATCAATTGGAGAATGGTTCGGTTTCTTATAAATTAGGTTCAGTTCTCTATATATTTTGGAAATGAGACCTTAGTCAGAACCTTTGTTTTTAAAAATATTTTCCCAATTTGTTACTTCCCTTCTAATCTTGTTTGCATTAGTATTATTTGTACAGAAAATTTTTAGTTTGATGTAATCAAAATCTTCTATTTTGTGATCAATAATGATCTCTAGTTCTCCTCTGGTCATAAATTCCTTCCTACTCCACAAGTCTGAGAGGTAGATTATCCTCTGTTCCTCTAATCTATTTATTATCTCCCTCTTTATGCCTAAATCATGGACCCATTTTGATCTTCTCTTGGTATATGGTGTTAAGTGTGGATCCATATCTAATTTCTGCCATACTAATTTCCAGTTTTCCCAACAGTTTTTTCCAAATAATGAATTTTTATCCCTAATGTTGGAATCTTTGGGTTTATCAAAGATTAGATTGCTATAGATGTACCCTTTTTTGTCCTTTGTATCTAATCTGTTCCACTGATCTACCGGTCTATTTCTTAGCCAATACCAAATGGTTTTGGTGACTGCTGCTATATAATATAGCTTTAGATCAAGTACACTTAGACCACCTTCCTCTGAGTTTTTTTCATTAGTTCCCTTGCAATTCTCGACCTTTTACTCTTCCATATGAATTTTGTTGTTATTTTTTCTAGGACATTGAAATAGTTTCTTGGGAGTCTGATTAGTATAGCACTAAATAGATAGATTAGTTTGGGGAGTATTGTCATCTTTATTATATTCGCTCGGCCTATCCAAGAGCACTGAATGTCTTTCCAATTATTTAAATCTGATTTTATTTTTGTGGCAAGTGTTTTGTAATTTTTCTCATATAATTCCTGACTTTTCTTTGGTAGATGGATTCCCAAATACTTTATACTCTCAACATTTGTTTGGAATGGAATTTCTCTTTGTATCTCTTGCTGTTGCATTTTGTTAGTGATATATAAAAATGCTGAGGATTTATGTGGATTTATTTTGTATCCTGCCACTTTGCTGAAATTTTGAATTATTTCTAGTAGCTTTTTAGCAGAGTCTTTGGGGTTCTCTAAGTATACCATCATGTCATCTGCAAAAAGTGATAGTTTAATTTCCTCATTTCCTACTCTAATTCCTTGAATCTCTTTCTCGGCTCTTATTGCCGAGGCTAGCGTTTCTAGTACTATATTGAATAGTAATGGTGATAGTGGGCAACCTTGTTTCACTCCTGATCTTACTGGGAAAGGTTGCAATTTATTTCTATTGCATATTATGCTTACTGAAGGTCTTAAATATATGCTCCTGATTATTCTAATGAATAGTCCATTTATTCCTATACTCTCAAGAGTTTTTAGTAGGAATGGATGTTGGATTTTGTCAAATGCTTTTTCTGCATCTATTGAGATGATCATATGGTTCTTATTAATTTGATTATTAATATGGTCAATTATATTAATAGTTTTCCTAATATTAAACTAGCCCTGCATTCCTGGAATAAATACTACTTGATCACAGTGTATTATCCTAGAGATGATTTTCTGACGTCTTTTTGCTAATATCTTATTTAAGATTTTAGCATCAATATTCATTAAGGAGATTGGTCTGTAATTTTCTTTCTCAGTTTTCGATCTACCTGGTTTAGGTATCAGTACCATGTCTGTGTCATAAAAGGGGTTTGGTAGGACTCCTTCATCCCCTATTTTTTCAAATAATTTATATAGCATTGGGGCTAATTGTTCTTTAAATGTTTGGTAGAATTCACATGTGAATCCATCTGGCCTTGGGGATTTTTCCTGGGGAGTTGATTAATAGCTTGTTCTATTTCTTTTTCTGAAATGGGACTATTTAAGCAATTTATCTCCTCCTCTGTTAATCTAGGGAGCCTATATTTTTGGAGGAAGTCATCCATTTCACTTAAGTTATCAAATTTATTGGCATAAAGTTGGGCAAAGTAACTCCTTATTATTTCTCTAATTTCCTCCTCATTGATGGAAAGATCCCCCTTTTCATTTGTAAGACTATCAATTTGATTTTCCTCTTTCTTTTTTTTTTGATCAAATTTACCTAAGGTTTATCTATTTTATTGGCTTTTTCATAAAACCAACTCTTGGTTTTATTTATTAATTCAATAGTTTTTTTGCTTTCAATATTATTGATTTCTCCTTTTAATTTTTGTATTTCAAGTTTAATTTTTGGTTGGGGATTTATAATTTGGTCTTTTTCTAGCCTTTTAAGTTGTAAGCCCAATTCGTTAATCTTCTCTTTCTCAATTTTCTTCAAATAAGCCTCTAATGATATAAAATTTCCCCTTATTACTGCTTTAGCTGCATCCCAAAGATTTTGGTATGATGTCTCATCATTATCATTATCTTGGGTGAAATTGTTAATAGTTTCTATAATTTGCTCTTTCACTCAGTCATTCTTTAAGATGAGATTATTCAGTTTCCAATTACTTTTTGGTCTATTTACCCCTAACTTTTTACTGAATGTAGCTTTTATTGCCTTGTGATCTGAGAAGAAGGCATTTATTATTTCTGCCTTCCTACATTTAATTTTGAGATCTTTATGTCCTAATATATGGTCTATTTTTGTATAGGATCCATGAACTGCTGAGAAGAAAGTATATTCCTTTATATTGCCATTCAGTTTTCTCCAAAGGTCTATCATACCTAGTTTTTCTAATGTTCTATTTATTTTTTAAATTTCTTTCTTGTTTGTTTTGTGGTTTGATTTGTCTGAATCTGAGAGTGCAAGGTTGAGATCTCCCACTATTATAGTTTTACTGTCTATTTCTTCTTGCAACTCTCTTAACTTTTCCTTTAGAAAGTTAAATGCTATACTGCTTGGTGCATATATGTTTAGTATTGATATGGCTTCATTATTTATGCTACCTTTCATCAGGATATAGTTTCCTTCCTTATCTTTTTTAACGAGATCTACTTCTGCTTTTGCTTGATCTGAGATAAGGATAGCCACCCCTGCTTTTTTGGCTTTACCTGAAGCATAATAGGCTCTGTTCCAACCTTTTACCTTTACTCTGTATGTATCTCCCTGTTTTAAGTGTGTTTCCTTCAGACAACATATTGTAGGGTTCTGATTTTTGATCCAATCTGCTATCCGTCTCAGTTTGATGGCATCGTTCATCCCATTCACAGTTACAGTTAAAATTACTAATTCTGTATTTCCTGCCATCATATTATCCCCAGATTATGCATTTTCCCTTGACCCCCCTGATCCCCCTCCCCGATATTTAATTTACAGACCCCCCCTTGTGATGCACAACCCTCCTTTTTTTTTTTAGTATCCCTCCCCCCTCCCTCCAAGTCCCTTCACTTATTCTCCTTTTCCTTTTCCCTTTTCCTCTCCCCCCCTTTTATTGAGGTGAGAGAAAATTCTCTGAAAAACAAATATGTTAATTATTTACTCTTTGAGCCTCTCCTGATGAGAGTAAGATTCACACAATGATTCTCCCCCTCACGAAATCCCCTCAGATATGGTGTATTTTCTATGCCTCTTTCTAGGATGTAGTTTCCCTCTTTTTATCATTCCTTCCCCTTTTTCTGCAACGACCTCTTTCCCTTTACTACACCCCCATTTTTTTATTTTATATTGGTAAAATCAAATTATCCTTGAGTACTTTTTATATATCCACAACAGAGTTACAGTTCTCAAGGGTTCTGTGTACCTTTTTCTGTGTCTCTTCAGTCTTGTGGATGTAGATCAAATTTTTTGTTCAAGTCTGGTTTTTTTCTTAGAAACGTATAGAATTCCTCTATTTCATTGAATGACCATCTTCTTCCATGGAAAAAGATGCTAAACTTAGCTGGGTAGTTCATTCTTGGTTGCATTCCTTGATCTTTTGACTTACAGAATATCAGGTTCCAGGCCCTTCTATCTTTTAATGTGGAGGCAGCCAGATCTTGAGTTACCCTTATTGTGGCACCTTGGTATTTAAATTGTTTTTTTCTAGCTGCTTGCAGGATTTTCTCCTTTGTGTGGTAATTCTGCAGCTTAGCTACAATATTCTGTGGTGTTTTTTTTTAGGGTCTATTTCAGAAGGAGTTCGATGAATTCTTTCCACATCTACTTTCGCTTCTGTTTCTATTATCTCTGGACAGTGCTCTTTGATAATTTCCTGTAAAATAGAATCTAGGCTCTTTTTTTGGTCATAGTTTTCTGGAAGTCCAATGATCTGCAGATTATCTCTCCTAGATCTATTTTCCAGGTCTATAGATTTTCCCAGTAAGTATTTGACGTTGTTGTCCAGCTTCTCATTTTTTTTTTTTTGGTTTTGTTTGACTGATTTTGGGTTCTCTGTGAATCATTCATTTCTATTTGTTCCATCCTGAATTTTAAGGAGCTATTTTCTTCATTCACAGTTTTTAGTTCTTTTTGTAAATGCCCAATTTCGTTTTTAAATGAGTTATTTTGCTCTATTGAATTTTTTTTCCATTTCCCTAATTTTTTTGAGAATTATTTTCTTTTTCCAATTCAAAGATTCCATTTTCTTGAGACTTTTTTGTCTTTTCTAATTCAGAAATCCTACTTTCCTGTGATTTTTTAACCTTTTCTAATTCACAAATTTTGTTTCCCTGCATCTCCTGTGAATTCTTTATTTTTTCCAACTCCAATTTCAGGACATTGTTATTCTCTATAATAGCTTCCCTTTCCTTTCCCCATTTTTCTTCAAGCTCTTTTAACTTTTTAATAGACTCTTCTAGGAGAGAGTTATATGATGGGGGCCAGGAATCATTCCCCTTTAGGTTGTTATCTACTGACTCTCTGCTGTTAACTTCCTTGCAGTTAGATACCCGCTCTTTCTCTGTGTAGAAGGAATCTATAGTTTTTCTGGCTTTTTTTGTTCATATTTAAAAAATCTTTTGAGGTCTGTCCCTGGGGTAGGAAATTATTTATTTACTTCTTTACCAGCTTCCTCCCAGACAGGAGGGATGCATCGGCCCCTGAGCCTGAGCTAAGATAGAGCTCTGGGAGAGAGTTCCCCACCCCCTTTCTGGAGGTGCCTCAGAGGTGATTAGCACTGCTGTGCCCCGAGGGCGCTGAATAGTAAAGGCAGCACAAAGCCCAGCCTATGAGTCCGGGTGGGGCGTGGATGTCTGCAGCAGGTGACGTGAAAAGCCCCTGTGCTCAAACTGGAAGTGTCTGCCAGAAACCATAGTCCCTAGTTCAAAGGTTCCACTTCTCTGGGACTTCCTGGAGCTGAGTTCCACTCCCTCCAGCTAAACTAGTCAGTGTGTGTTGCCTTGGGCCGTATCCACCCACTTGTCAATCTCTTAACTATTCTCAGTGGGAGCTGAGGCCACACCCCCTGGTGCCGAGATCTGCTGAGTCACCCCCAGGATCCAGGGAAAATCTAATCTATCTGAATTTTTAAAGTGTTTAGATTTCCCTTCTGAACTGCTAAATAATTAGCAGAGAAGAGCTAATAGCCTGTGCTAGATTCCTTTATCTCAGTGGCTTCTCTGATCCCAGAGCCCTTCCCAGCGTGATTAGCGCAGTATGCTAGCACCCAGCCATCTGTGCTGGCCTCTCTTCTTCCTCCCCTGGGAACTGACCTTTTCTGTTGAAACTCCAGATTCTCTTCAGCTGGTAAGTCGTGCTTCCAGTCCTTGTGGTATCTATCAGTACTGGGCTTATTCTAAGGCTTAATTTATCTAATTGGTTGTGAGGGAGTGAGGACGTTCATAGAGACGTGTGTTTCTTCTCCGCTATCTTGGCTCCGCCCCCTTGATAAAATCTCTTAATAGAGTTGATTAAATAAGTGACATTGGCAACCAGACAGAAATGTGCAATTCTTCTACTTACTCTGGCTTGGAAAATGAATTCTGGAGTATAAGTGATAAAACAAAAGTGACAAAATTGTTGAAACCCAAATTAAGTTAAGACAAAATAAGCATACTTTACTTTTTTCATTTGCATCAGATTAACTATACATCTTTAGAAACAAACAAACAAACAAAAAAAAAACAACTATCAGATATATGTAGTCATTGTTAGTTATATCTAAAAGATTATGAAAAATGGTAGAAGTGCCAAAAGTTTGGAGAAGTTAAAATGTTTATTTGTTTTTAAGATAGCAGAAAAAATAATGTAATTTAACTGGATTACAATTTTCAAAAAGTATCAAAAAATTCTTGACAATATAATTCATACAATTGTTTTGGAAACTGGGAAAACAATCATATAGTCTCATGACATCCCTTCAAAACATATGGCAAGGTCAGACGCAAAGAATATTTGTTATTAGTTCAATATCAACAATATCAGGAAATGAGGTAGTTCAGGTGGAAAGAACACTTGGCTTAGATTTGGAAATATGTGGAATTCAAATCTGGCCTCAGAAACTTGGACAAATCATCTAATCTATTTTGCCTAAACTACTGAAAAGGAAATGGCAAACCAATCCAGTATCTTTGCTCAGATATATAAGAATGCTGAGGATTTATGTGGATTTATTTTGTATCCTGCCACTTTGCTAAAATTCTGAATTATTTCTAATAGCTTTTTAGCAAAGTCTTTGGGGTTCTCTAAGTATACCATCATGTCATCTGCAAAGAGTGATAGTTTGATTTCCTCATTTCCTACTCTAATTCCTTGAATCTCTTTCTCCGTACTTATTGATCATATGGTATTTATTAATTTGATTATTAATATGGTCAGTTATACTAATAGTTTTCCTAATATTAAACCAGCCCTGCATTCCTGGTATAAATCCTACTTGATCATAGTGTATTTTCCTGGGGATGATTTTCTGAAGTCTTTTTGCTAATATCTTATTTAAGATTTTAGCATCAATATTCATTAAGGAAATTGGTGTATAATTTTCTTTCTCAGCTTTCGATCTACCTTTTCATTTGTAAGACTAACAATTTGATTTTCCTCTTTCTTTTTTCTGATCAGATTTACCAAAGGTTTATCTATTTTATTGGCTTTTTTCATAAAACCAACTCTTGGTTTTATTTATTAATTCAATAGTTTTTTTTTTTTTTTTTACTTTCAATATTATTGATTTCTCCTTTTAATTTTTGTATTTCCAGTTTCATTTTTGGTTGGGGGTAAAATTTAATAAAATCTTGAATTGTATTAAGAAAATTATTAATGTCCAAATTAGGAAATGATGACTTTTGTTTCCCTTTGCCTTCATTATACATCTGGAGAATTGTGTTCAGTTATGGGGCATACAGTTTAAGAAGGATAGTAAAGTGTCCAGAGGAAGGCAATCAAGGTGAGGAGTCTATGCTATATAAAGATCAATTGCCGGAACAGAGCAAATTTAGAATAAATAAGAGGGAAAACTTGGGTGTTATGTGACCCCATCTTTACATATTTGAAGACCCATGAGGTTGAGAAGAATAACATTTGTTTTCCTTGGATTAAGTAGCCACTGAGAATCCTTATGACTTTTAAAACCCTTTTTTCTATTTTTTTTACTCCTATAATTAAATAAAACCTTTTACATTGTAAGAGATTGATATAATCTATTTGCACAGTGTGTGCCCCACATAGCCATTTAGCAAATAATTGGTGATTGATTAAAGAAATCAAGAGATGAAAAGATTGGTCCTTGAATATCGATTAATACAACCGTAACTTTTCAACTTTGCGTGAATGTAGACTATATTTACCTCTTCATAAGGCAGCAACTTTATTTGTGGATTAATGTAAGCCAAAGCGATTTTTTTCTCAGTCAATCTTATTTAATTATTATGAAACAAATGAAAAAAACTGATCTTCAATAAAACAACTAATCTAATTATCTGATGAATTTGATAATTTCTTATTGAATCAATATTTGTTTATTCATTTATACATATAAACTCTCCTAATGTTCCTAGATAGATAAGAAGAAAAAAGAAAAACAAAAAAAAAACAAAAACAACAAAACAACAAACAACAACAACAACAACAACAACAACAACAAAAAAAAAAAAAAAAAAAAAAAAAAACGATTCACATTCTCTATATCCTATGGACAATGATATAGTTGGAATGGAAGAAAATGATGGTTTCATTTTTGGTTTTAAAATTCTTAAAATATCTAACCAGAGCATATTATGCTCAGTAACTCCAGAAACTCTTTTCTAGGAAGTTATTGTGATGTTCTTATTCATCATTTTCAACTTCAAATGAAGTTAGGGCATTTAAAAAAAGAAAAAAAAAAAAAAGATAAAAAACATGGTTTTTGATTGCCAACAACATACTTCTAAATACAAACACTTTTCTAAAAACCATTATTGATTTTTTAAAATTCACATTTTAGAAGGAATTCTGAGTCCTATTCTCTTTAATTCTTTAAAGCAGATATTTCCCCATACCCTCAAAAATATAACTTATATCCCTTTAAAAATAGACTGCTGAAGTGTTTCTATTGGACTAATATCTCAAAGAGATCTTAAAGGAGAAAAAGGGACCCATATGTGAAAAAATGTTTTTGGCACTCCTCTTAGTGGCAAGAATCTGGAAACTAAGTGGATGGCTATCAGTTGGAGAATGGCTGAATAAGTTGTGGTATATGAATGTTATAGGATAGTATTATTCTGTAACAAAAGATTAACAGGATGAATTTAAAGAAGCCTGGAGAGACTTACATGAACTGATGCTAAGTGAAATGAACAGAACTAAGAGATCATTGTATACAGCAACAACATTATACAATAATCAATTCTGATGGATATGACTCTCTTCAACAGTGAGATGATTCAAACGAGTTCAAATGATTTTGTGATAAAGAGAGCCATCCACACCTAGAGAGAGGACTGTGGGAAATGACTGTGGTTCACAATATAGCATTTTCACTCTTTTTATTGTTGTTTGCTTGCATTTTATTTTTGTTCTACTTTTTTCCTGTTTGATTTGATTTTTATTGTGCAGCAATATAACTGTATATATTTGTATGCTTATTTTGGATTTAACGTATTTCTACCACATTAAAAAAAATAGACTGCTGGAAACTAGGCATTGACCCACGCTTAACACCATATATCAATATGAGATCAAAAGAGGTTCATGATTTAGGCATAAAGATTAAGATTATAAATAAATTAGAAGAACACAGAATAGTTTACCTGTCACACCTTTGAAGGAGGAAGCAATTTGTGACCAAAAGAACTATGGATCATTATTGATCACAAAATAGAAAATTTTGATTATCAAGTTAAAAAGATTTTGTACAAATAAACTAATGTAGACAAGATTAAAAGGGAAGCATTAACTGGGGAAATATTTTTACAGTTAAAGGTTCTGATAAAGGCCTCATTTCCAAAGTATATAGAGTACTGACTCTAATTTATAAGAAATCAAGTCATTAACCCCCAACCAAATATTAAACTTGAAATACAAAAATTAAAAGGAGCAATCAATAATATTGAAAGTAAAAAAAAAAAACTATTGAATTAATAAATAAAACCAAGAGTTGGTTTTATGATAAAGCCAATAAAATAGATAAACCTTTGTTAAATCTGATCAGAAAAAAGAAAGAGGAAAATCAAATTGTTAGTCTTACAAATGAAAAGGGGGATCTTTCCACGAATGAAGAGGAAATTAGAGAAATAATAAGGAGTTACTTTGCCCAACTTTATGCCAATAAATTTGATAACTTAAGTGAAATGGATGACTTCCTCCAAAAATATAGGCTTCCTAGATTAACAGAGGAGGAGGTAAATTGCTTAAATAGTCCCATTTCAGAAAAAGAAATAGAACAAGCTATTAATCAGCTCCCCAGGAAAAAATCCCCAGGAAAAGATGGATTTACATGTGAATTCTACCAAACATTTAAAGAACAATTAGCCCCAATGTTATGTAAATTATTTGAAAAAATAGGGGACGAAGGAGTCCTACCAAACCCCTTTTATGACACAGACATGGTACTGATACCTAAACCAGGTAGAGCGAAAACTGAGAAAGAAAAATATAGACCAATTTCCTTAATGAATATTGATGCTAAAATCTTAAATAAGATATTAGCAAAAAGACTTCAGAAAATCATCTCCAGGATAATACACTATGTTCAAATAGGATTTATTCCAGGAATGCAGGGCTGGTTTAATATTAGGAAAACTATTAGTATAACTGACCATATTAATAATCAAATTAATAAGAACCATATGATCATCTCAATAGATGCAGAAAAAGCATTTGACAAAATCCAACATCCATTCCTACTAAAAACTCTTGAGAGTATAGGAATAAATGGAATATTCCTTAGAATAATCAGGAGCATATATTTAAGACCTTTAGTAAACATAATATGCAATAGAAATAAACTGCAACCTTTCCCAGTAAGATCAGGAGTGAAACAAGGTTGCCCACTATCACCATTACTATTCAATATAGTACTAGAAACTCTAGCCTCGGCAATAAGAGCCGAGAAAGAGATTCAAGGAATTAGAGTAGGAAATGAGGAAATCAAACTATCACTTTTTGCAGATGACATGATGGTATACTTAGAGAACCCCAAAGACTTTGCTAAAAAGCTACTAGAAATAATTCAAAATTTCAGCAAAGTGGCAGGATACAAAATAAATCCACATAAATCCTCGGCATTTTTATATATCACTAACAAAATGCAACAGCAAGAGATACAAAGAGAAATTCCATTCCAAACAAATGTTGAGAGTATAAAGTATTTGGGAATCCATCTACCAAAGAAAAGTCAGGAATTATATGAGAAAAATTACAAAACACTTGCCACAAAAATAAAATCAGATTTAAATAATTGGAAAGACATTCAGTGCTCTTGGATAGGCCGAGTATATATAATAAAGATGACAATACTCCCTAAACTAATCTATTTATTTAGTGCTATACCAATCAGACTCCCAAGAAACTATTTCAATGACCTAGAAAAAATAATAACAAAATTCATATGGAAGAATAAAAGGTCAAGAATTGCAAGGTTACTAATGAAAAAAAAGTCAGAGGAGGGTGGTATAAGTGTACCTGATCTAAAGCTATATTATATAGCAGCAGTCACCAAAACCATTTGGTATTGGCTAAGAAATAGACCGGTAGATCAGTGGAACAGATTAGATACAAAGGACAAAAAAGGGTACATCTATATCAATCTAATCTTTGACAAACCCAAAGATACTAACATTAGGGATAAAAATTCATTATTTGGAAAAAACTGTTGGGAAAACTGGAAATTAATACAGCAGAAATTAGATATGGATCCACACTTAACACCATATACCAAGATAAGATCAAAATGGGTACATCATTTAGGCATAAAGAGGGAGATAATAAATAGATTAGAGGAACAGAGGATAGTCTACCTCTCAGACCTATGGAGGAGGAAGGAATTTATGACCAGAGGAGAACTAGAGATCATTATTGATCACAAAATAGAAGATTTCGATTACATCAAACTAAAAAGTTGTCCCGTCCCGGGAGACTCAGTCATTCGTGGGGAATCGAGGAGGATCCAGCCTAGGGGAGAATGGGCGAGAAAGAAGAGGGAGACCAAGCAGATCTTGTCAAGGTCTCATTTATTGATGGAAACAGCTCAAGATATATAGGGTAGAGCTAGGTGCAATACATGAGGACAAAGTTGGGAGGGGAAAAGGGGTCAGGGGAGAGTAAAGGTATGTGCTACCTGTGAGAAAGGGTATGGGGGGGGACTGCAGGAAGGAGCAGACATTCCAGAAGGAGGAGGGGAAAGAGCATCCTGTGGTTACAATTCTTATCTGAGTCTCTAGAGTCGTTAAGCCCTGAGACATCTCTGTGGTTAATACAATACCATGGCTATGTGTTTACAAGTGTGGGGCTCATTCGCTTCTCTAGCCACCTGGTCGCCATCTAATGCTAGATGCAAAGTTTAGGGTCTGGTAATATTCTATGACTATAGT
Organism: Sminthopsis crassicaudata; assembly: GCF_048593235.1. NCBI lineage: Eukaryota > Metazoa > Chordata > Mammalia > Dasyuromorphia > Dasyuridae > Sminthopsis > Sminthopsis crassicaudata. The sequence continues at coordinate 127,555,783 of NC_133617.1, forward strand.
TCCCATCACCGACAAAAAGTTTCTGTACAAATAATACTAATGCAAACAAGATTAGAAGGGAAGTAACAAACTGGGAAAATATTTTTAAAAGCCAAGGTTCTGACAAAGGTCTCATTTCCAAAATATATAGAGAACTGACCCTAATTTATAAGAAACCGAACCATTCTCCAATTGATAAATGGTCAAAGGATATGAACAGACAATTCTCAGATGAAGAAATTGAAACTATATCCACTCACATGAAAGAGTGTTCCAAATCACTTCTGATTAGAGAAATGCAAATTAAGACAACTCTGAGATACCACTACACACCTGTCAGATTGGCTAAGATGACAGGAATAAATAATGATGAATGTTGGAGGGGATGTGGGAAAACTGGGACACTAATACATTGCTGGTGGAGTTGTGAAAGAATCTAGCCATTCTGCAGAGCAATTTGGAACTATGCCCAAGAAGTTATCAAACTGTGCATACCCTTTGACCCAGCAGTGCTACTACTGGGCTTATATCCCAAAGAAATACTAAAGAGCAGAAAGAGACATATATGTGCCAAAATGTTTGTGGCAGCTCTTTTTGTTGTACCTAGAAAATGGAAGATGAATGGATGTCCATCAGTTGGAGAATGGTTGGGTAAATTATGGTATATGAAGGTTATGGAATATTATTGCTCTGTAAGAAATGACCAGCAGGAGGAATACAGAGAGGCTTGGAGAGACTTACATCAACTGATGCTGAGTGAAATGAGCAGAACCAGAAGATCACTATACACTTCAACAACAATACTGTATGAGGATGTATTCTGATGGAAGTGGATATCTTCAACATAAAGAAGAGCCAACTCACTTTCAGTTGATCAATGATGGACAGAGGTAGCTACACCCAGAGAAGAAACACTGGGAAATGAATGTAAATTGTTAGCACTAATATCTGTCTGCCCAGGTTACATGTACCTTCGGAATCTAATGCTTATTGTGCAACAAGAAAATGCTATTTACACACATGTATTGTATCTAGGTTATATTGTAACACAAGTAAAATGTATGGGATTGCCTGTCATCGGGGGGAGGGAGTAGAGGGAGGGGGATAATTTGGAAAAATGAATACAAGGGATAATATTATAAAAAATATATATAATAAAAATTATTTAAAAAAAAAGAAATAAAGTCATTCTCCAATTGATAAATGGTCAAAGGATATGAACAATTTTTGGATGATGAAATTGAAACTATTTCTACTCATATGAAATGGTGTTCCAAATCATTATTGATAAAAGAAATGCAAATTAAAACAACTCTGAGATACCACTACATATCTTTCAGATTGGCTAAGATGATAGGAAAAGTTAATGCTGAATGTTGGAGGGGATGTGGGAAAACTGAAACACTGATGTATTGTTGATGGAATTGTGAATGGATCCAACCATTCTGGAGAGCAATTTGGAAATATACTGAAAAGGTTATCAAACTGTGCATACCCTTTTATCCATCAGTGTTACTACTGGGCTTATATCTCAACGAGATATTAAAGAAGGAAAAGGGATCGATATGTGCAAAAATGTTTTTGTCAGTTCTTTTCATAGTGATTGGAACCTGGAAATTGAATGAATGGCCATCAGTTGGACAATGGCTGAGTAAACTGTGGTACATGAATATTATGGAATATTATTGTTCTATAAGAAATGATTAGCAGGATGAATACAGAGAGACTTAGAGAGACTTGCATGAACTGATGCTAAGTGAAATGAGCAGAATCAGGAGAATATTAATTATACACTTCAACAACAATGCTATATGAGGATCACTTCTGATGGAAATGGCTATGTTCAACCATGAGAGGATCCAAATCAGTTCCAATTGTTCATCAGTAATGAACAGAACCAGCTATACCCAGAGACAAAACACTGGGAAATTAGTGTGGACTACAACATAGCATTTATATTCTTTCTGTTATAGTTTACTTGCATTTTTGTTTTGTTTCCCAGGTTATTTTTATCTTCTTTCTAAATCTTTTTTATTTCTTGTGCAGCAATACAATTGTATATATATATATATATATATATATATATATATATATATATATATATATATATATATATATATATATATATATATATATATATATACATATATCGTATTTAACATATACTTTAACATATTTAACATATATAAGACTACCTGCCATCTAAGGGAGGGGGTGGGGGAAGGAGAGGAAAAATTGGAACAAAAGTTTTTGCAAGTGTCAATATTGAAAATTTACCTATGCATATGTTTTGTCCAAAAAAAAAAAAAAGCTATAATATAATAATAAAAATAGACTGCTGGATATAACAATTCTTTATGTGTGTCTGGTAAGTTTAAAAAAACATGTTTAGTTTATTATTTGTTTAAATTTGTTTAAATTATTATTTTATATCTAAAAGAAATTATCTAAAGGTATCTAGTCTATGTATTCAGACGTGTGTAGTTAAATAATATAAATGATATGAAGTTCTACCCAGTACATTTATGCCACATTCCTTTTTAGATATCATAGTACCTCTACATAGAGGGAATGTAATAAAGTATATTTAAATCATGATTTTGTTACTTTCTAATTTAGTGAACACAGGCAAGTAATTCATCCACTTGATTCTCTTTGTCAAATGTAATCAGGAAAATATTATATTTACATTAATACTTTGGGAACTTAAAATTTAACATACATGTTAGCTATTATTATTATTATTATATATTTTAAAATGTTTTTAGCATAATTTGATTATGTATATAACTTAATACCAAAGTGGACTCTTCCAAAATAGTTAATCAAATCAAATAAAAGAGTTATTATTTTGATATAGATATGTAATATTTTATTTTTAGAGATTTATCTAGATGGTCATAAACTTACCCAAGATCATATATTTGGTGTCACTTGTTTATTTTCTATACCTACCACTACATAGATTTGTATTTAATAGGTATTTATAGAAATGATGGCAAAAATAACTTTGTTCTTATAAAAATTAGGTAGTGGACAAATTAGTATATGTGTCAAGAGTGAAATGGAGGTATTGACAATCTTAGATACATTGTGGGGTAGAAGCAAAATATCTGATTTAGAAAAAAAAGTATCTTAAGAACAAGGGGCAAGAACCTGTGAAGAGATAAAGAGTAATCTATAAATCATATAAAAGCAGTATCCAAAGTACTATTCTCCTATTATAGAACCATCCCTTCTATTTTTATCCATTTCAATACAATAATGGTAGATCCTCTGCATTCTCCTTGCCAAACCACTCCAAGATCCTATCTTGGGACCTTTTTCTCTCTGATATTATTAGCTTTGATGATTTTATCTTTTTCCATAGATTCAATTATCATTTCTGAGTAGATGATTCACAGATCTAAAATGTAGCCTCTCTCATAACTTACATACCTGAAATTCTCATTTCATATTGTACAACTGAAACTAGATGTTCTGTAGTTATCTAAAACTCATCATGTCAAAAATAAACACATCTTATTCTGTGCCATTCTTTGTAATTAACTACTCTATTACAATGTAATACATAAACACACCTTAGTTATTCTACTTCCCAATATATATATATGTTATCTTAGATTCCTAAAATTTTATCCACCCCACCTACCCACATCCTACCTGTCAAGGATCTGTCAATTCTACCTTTATGACCTCTTTCTTACACTCTTCATCCTTCCACTGCTGCAACAATGATATAGATCTTATTTTCTTCATTTAACTTTCTGGTTGGTATCCCTGGCTCAATATTCTCTTTCCAACTAATCCTCTTTTCAGTTCATCAGATTGATCATTCTAAATCAAAATCCTGACAATATCACACCTTATATTCAATAAAATCCAATCTGGTATTATTATTTCTAGGATCAAATATAAAACCTCATGTTTATTGAAAGACTTTTAAAACTATTTTTTCCAATTTTTCAGTCATATTACATCTTACTAATGTCCTTGCATCCTCTCTGTGTATTCTATGATTCAGTAACACTAACAAGACCCTCACAAGACACTCCATCTCCTTACTTAGACATTTTCACTGACTAGTCGACTTGTCTGAAAATCTCTTCTTTGTTTCTATTTCTTGGCCTCCTTGGATTTACTGGCTCCTTTGAAGTTTCAGGTAAAGTCCCACCTTATTTAATCTTCCTTAATGCTGGTTCTTTCTGTCTGTTATTATCCTCAATTTATTTTATACATATATCAAACACACAAAATAAGATGGTCTTAACCTAATTACTGTTGGATTACTTCTGCTTTTTCAAGAAGCTGTTTTTTTTTTTTTTTTTTTTTTTTTTTTTTTTTTTTTTTTTTTTTTTTTTAATAAAGATCACTTAAAGCCAGTAGCTACCAATACTTGTTAATTTTACCTTTATACATTTTTAAAAATATATTGTGGCTTCTCAAGAGTGTCACCACCTTGTGTAAGCCCTCATATTTGACATATTGCAATAACTACTGGTACAACTCTATGCTAAGACATTCCCTGATCCAGTATATCTTCCACTAAGCTGTCAAAATAATCTTCCTAAAGCATAAGTCCATTCACCACCATCCCTTCAATAAAATCTAGTGTAACTATCACTTTCAGGATCAAATATAAAATCTTCTCTTGGTATTCAAAGTCCTTCATAGCCTGCCTTCTCCACTTCTCCAGCACATACTTTGCCAATCTCATTACACCTTATATCACAATATGCATTCTGATATCTAGGGACATGAATTTTCTTGATGGTCTTTGACAAAATGCTCCATCTCCCAATTTCATTTATTTTTTACCTGTTAACCTCCATGACTAGAATTCTCCCCTTCCTTATCACTTTTTTACTGCTCTCACTTCCTGCAGGTACAAAGTAAAATCCCATGTTCTATAGGTAGCCTTTTGCTATCCCCTCTTATATCTAGTGTCTCCTTGCTATTGATTATCTAATAGTTATCCTGTATATATATATATATATATATATATATATATATATATATATATATATATATATATATATGTATATTGTTTATACATGGTTATTTGCATATCACTTCCCCAGTTAAACAGTAAATTTCTTGACAGTAAAGATTATCTTTTGTCTTTCTATTTCCAGTGATTAGTACATTGCCTGGAATATGAGAAGCATGTAATAAATGATTGTTGACAGACTGCAGGCATGCATATTCCATTTTCTGCTTGTGAAAAGATACCATACAAACCCTTTGAATCAGTTTCTTCCTCAAATTATATTTCTGCTATTTATACTGCAGAATCACCTAAGGCTCAAAACTTCTAAACAAAAGATGGGTGGTAGATTTGTATCTAGAGGAAGTTCTCTACAAAGAAGAAAGCAGAGGTCAAACCCTCTCCAAAATATAACAAAATAAAACAATTATTGTAATGATGTGCTTAGATGGTACTTCCCCAGGCAACTTTTCCTCCTTGTGGTTCAGTGGATTCCTTCCACCATACCCCTCTCTTTCTCTCTCTTTCTCTCTCTCTCTCTCTCTCTCTCTCTCTCTCTCTCTCTCTCTCTCTCTCTCTCTCTCTCTCTCTCTCTCTCTCTCTCTCTCTCCTTCTTCCTTCCTTACAGTATTTGATTTATTTTTTGCACTTATCACTTCTTAGGTAATTAGGCAGTAGCCAATGAATCCTTAATCTGTCTAAGAGGTAAATTTATTTTTTCTATCTTATTAAGAAGTTAAGTTGTTCTGAGATACCACTACACACCTATCAGATTGGCTAGAATGGCAGGGAAAGATAATGCAGAATGTTGGAGGGGATGTGGGAAAACAGGGACACTGATACATTATTGGTGGAATTGTGAATACATCCAGCCATTCTGGAGAATGATTTGGAACTATGCTCAAAAAATTATCAAACTGTGCATAACCTTTGATTCAGCAGTGTTACTACTGGGCTTATATTCCAAAGAGATTTTAAAGGGAAAGGGACGTGTTTGTGCAAGAATGTCTGTGGCAGCCCTCTTTGTAGTGGCCAGAAAATGGAAACTGAGTGGATGCCCATCAATTGGATAATGCTGAATAAATTGTGGTATGTGAATATTGTGGAATACTATCGTTCTGTAAGAAATGACTAGCAGGATGATTTCAGAAAGGCCTGGAGAGACTGACATGAACTGATGCTGAGTGAAATGAGCAGGACCAAGAGACCATTATATACTTCAACAACAATACTATATGATGATCAATTCTTATGGACATGGCCCTCTTCAACAATGAGATAAATCAAATCAGTTCCAATAGAGCAATAATGAACTGAACCAGCTACATCCAGAAAAAGAATTCTGTGATATGACTATGAACCACTAGATAGAATTAATCCCTCTATTTTTGTCTGCCTGCATTTCTGATTTCCTTCACAGGCTAATTGTACACTATATCAAAGTCCGATTCTTTTTGTACAACAAAATACCTGTATGGACAAGTATACATGTATTGTATTTAACTTATACTTTAACATAGTTAACATGTATTGGTCAACCTACCATCAGGGGGAAGGGTTAGGGGGAAAGGAGAAAAGTTGGAACAAAAGGTTTGCAATTTATTAGTGCTGAAAAATTACCCATGCATATAGCTTGTAAATAAAAAAGCTATAATAACAAAATAAAATATAATATAAAAATTAGAGAGGGAAAAAAAAGAAGTTAAGTTGCATAATGGATAGAGTTTTTTTTTATTTTATATTCCTTTTGTTTCATTATTTCTTGGTCTGTCCTATAATGTACTGGCTTCCCCTTGCTCAATTCTATTTTCTTTTTTTTTTTTTTTCTTATTTTTTAGTGCAGATTAATTTATGAATCATATTGAGAGAGAAAAAAAAAAAACAGAGAAAAAGGGAAAAGCCATGAAAGAGATTAAAAAGCAAATACAGAAAAAAAAGAAGTGTGTTGATTTGCATTGTTTGTTTGTTTTTTGTTTGTTTTATGGTTGCAGATGGCATTTTCTGTCCAAAGTCTGATGGGATTGCTTTGGCTCACTAAACCACTAAAAAGAACCAAGTCTTTAATAGTTGAGCATTGAACATTCTTATTGTTATTGTATACAATGTATTATTAGATGTGCTTATTTCGCTCAGCATCTGTTCATGTAAATTTTTCCAGACCTTTGTAAAATCAGCTTGTTCATCACTTTTTATAGAACAATAATAATCCATTATTTTCATTTACCACAGCTTGTTCAGCAATTCTCCAAATAATGGCCATCTACTTATTTTCCAATTCTTTGTTACCATAAACAGAGCTACTGCAAACCATTTTGCACATATGGGTCCTTTTCCTTCTTTCATTTCCTTGAGATACAGACCCAGTAGTGGCAATACTGTCAAAAGATATGCACCTTTTGGTAGTCTTTTGGATATAATTTTAAATTGCTCTCCAGAATGAATGGATCATTTCACAACTCTACCAACAATACCTTAGTGTCTCACTTTTCCACATTCCCTCCAACATTTATCATTATCTTTTCCTGTCCTCTTAGCTAATCTGAGAGGTGTGAGGTGGTACCTCAGGGTTGTTTTGATTTGCATCTTTCTAACTAATTTTGATTGTAAAACTTTTTTTTTTTTTTCGTGTAACAATAGATGACTTTACTTTTATCATCAGAAAATTATTTTTTAATATCCTTTGACCACTTATTGATTGAAGAATGACTTGTATTCCTATAAATTTGCCATAATTCTTTATATATTTTTGATATGAGACCTTTATCAGAGATATTAGCCATAAAGATTGTTTTCCCATTTTTGTACTTCCCTATTAATCTTTTTTCTGTTGGTTTTGTCTGTGCAAAACCTTTTTAATTTAATGTAACCAAAGTTATCCATTTTGCCTTTCATAATGTTCTATAATTCTTCTTTGGTCCCAAATCCTTCCTTTTTCCAAAGATCTGATAGGTAAATTGTTGCTTATTCTCCTAATTAGTTTATGCAATAATCATTTATGTCCAAATTATATATCCATTTTGACCTTATTTTGGTATGAGGTGTGAGACGTAGGTCTCAGATAACTTTCTGACATGTTTTCCAGTTTTCCCAGCAAATTTGACAAATAGTGAATGTTATTCCAGAAGCAGGACTTTGGGTGTTTATAAATACTATATTACTATGGACCTTGATTATTGTGTCATATAGCAATTCAATTCAACTGATCCACCACTCTATTTCTTAGCCAGAACCAAATGGTTTTGATGACTGCTGTTTTGTAATAGAGTTTTAGGTTTAGTACTGCTAAGCCACTATCCTTTGTAATATTTTTCATTCATTCTCTTGATATTCTTGATCTTTTGTACATCCAGATGAATTTTGTTGTTAGTTTATCCAGTTCCATAAAATAAATTTTTGGTATTTTGATTAATATTGCACTGAACAAGTAGATCAACTTAGGCAGAATTATCATTTTTAGTATATTTTCCAATTGTTTAGATCTAACTTTATTTGTGTGGGAAGTTTTCTAATTGTGTTCATATAGTTCTTGGGTTTGTCTTGGCAGATAGACACTGAATTATTTTATTTTGTCTACAATAATTTTAAATGGAATTTCCCTTTTTATTTCTTGCTGATGGACTTTGTCTGTAATATACAGAATTGTTGATGATTTGTGTGGGTTTATTTTGTATCCTTTAACTTTGCTAAAGAAATTAATTGTTTCAAGTAGGTTTTTGGATAATTTTCTAGGATTCTCTAAGTATATCATCGTATCATCTGCCAAAAGTAAAGTTTTTATTTTGTCATTGCCTATTCTATTTCCTTTAATTTCATTTTTTCCTTTCTTATTGCTATAGCTAACATGTTTAATACAATGTTGAATAATAGTGCTGATAATGGGCATCCTTGTTTCAGAGCTGATCTTATTGACAATGTGTCCAGCTTCTCTTCATTACAAAAAAAAAAAAAAAAAAAAAAAAAAAAAAAAAAAAAAAAAAGCTTGCTCTTGGTTTTATATAGATAATGCTCACTATTTTAAGCAAAGCTCCTTTTTTCCCATGTGTTCCTTATTTTTAAAAACAGGAATTGATGTTGTATTTTATCAAAAGCTTTTTTTCTGAATCTATTAAGATTATCATATGATTTTTGCTAGTTTTATTATTGATATGGCTAATTATAGTAAGGGTTTTTCTAATATTAAATAATCCTGAATTTCTGGCATAAATCCCACTGGATCATATTATATTATCTTGCTGATAAATTGCTGTAATCTATTTAATAATATTTTATTTAATTTTTTTTGCATCAGCATTCATTAGGGAGATTGGTCTGCAATTTTCTTTCTGCTTTGACTCTTCCTGGTTTAAGCTTCAATGCTATATTTGTATCATAGGAATTTGGCAGTATTCCTTCTTTATCCATTTTTCCATATAGTTTACATAACATTGGAATTAATTGTTCTTTAAATGTTTGGTAAAATTAATTTGTAAATCCATCTGGCCCTGGAGAATATTTTTCTTAAGGAGTTCAATAATAGCTTGTTCTGTTTCTAAAATCAGACTATTTAAGTAATTTATTTCCTTTTCTGTTAATTTGGACAATTTACATTTTTTGCAAATATTCAACCATTTTGATTAGATCGTCAGACTTGCTGCCATATAATTGGCAAAATAGCTTCCAATTATTACTTTAATTTCCTTTTCATTGTTGCTAAATTCACTTTTTTATTTTGAATGCTAGTGATTTGTTTTTTTTTTTCTTTTCCTTTTTATAGTCAAATTAATCTAAGATTTAGCTTTTTTGTTGTTGTTGTTGTTTTAATAAAACCAGCTCTAAGTTTAATTAGTTCAATAGTTTTCTTTGTTTCAGTTTTATTCATCTCTCATTTGAGTTTCAGAATTTTTAATTTGATATTTAATTGGGAGTTTTCAATTTTTTTCTAGTTTTTTTAGTTGCATGCCTAATTCATTGATCTCCTCTTTCTCTATTTTATTCATGGAGCTATTTTCAGATATAAAATTTCCCCTAACAATTACTTTAGCTGCATCCCATAGGCTTTCTTATTATTGTCATTCACTTGGATGAAATTATTGTTTGTTTCTCTGATTTTGTGGTTTGATCCAATCATTTTTTAAAATTATATTATTTAATTTCCACTTAGTTTTTAGTCTGTCTTTCCCTGCCCTATTTTTGAATATAAATTTTATTACATTGCTGTCTGAAAAGGAAGCATTTACTATTTCTTCCTCTTTTGCATAGGATTTTGAGTTTTTATACCCTAATACATGGTCATTTTTTGTGTAGGTGCCATATACTGCTAAGGAAAAGGTGTATTCTTTTCTGTCCCTATTCAGTTTCCTCCGGAGATCTATCATATCGAGGCTTTTTTAGGATTCTATTAACCTCCCAGATTTCTTTCTTGTTTATTTTGCGTTTTTTGTGTTTATTTAGATTTGTCTAATTCTGAAAGGGAAAGTTTGAGGTCCCACACTAGTATAATTTTGCTGTCCATTTTTTAGCTCCTATCACCCTCCTCCCTTCTTTTAGTATCATTTTTTACCCACCATATACACTACCTTATATTCTACTACCTGTCTTCCCCTCTTCTCTTACATTTTCCCTGAGTTTTTCTTCCTTCCCTATTATCCTGCCTTTCATTTCATTTTTTCCCTCCTCCTTCTTTTTTTATAGGATTATATAAATTTACAGACCTGCCTGAATGATTCAATTATTCCCTTTTAGAACCAAAACTGATTTTATCAAACTTCAGACAATGCTCATCCCTTACCCTTTTTTCTCAAAGTATTAATAAGCTTTGCACCTCTTCATTGCCCCATTATGTCTCACATTTTCTCTTTTTCCCAGTATAGATCTTTTTCCATCCCTTATTGTCTTTTTCTTTGATGTCACCACATCAAAGATCATTTACAATTACACTCTCATTCCATGTGATGCTCACCTCTGTCAGACCCAGTGATAGATTCAGTTTTCAAATATTCATTTCCTATCTAGGGATGTAAACAGTTTACTTTTCTATGCTTCTCTTGAGTTCTGTGCTTTTAGACTAAAATTTCTGTTTAGTTCTGTTTTTTTTTTTTTTTTCCAATAGAAATGATCGAGTTTCTCATTTCATTGAAGCTCTCTTTTCCTGAAAGATGATGCTGATTCTTGTTGGGTAGTTAATTCTTGGTTGAACCTCAAGTCCTTTGCCTTCTGGAATATGGTATTCTAGACCTTCTGATCCTTTATTGTAGAAGCTGCCATATCCTGGGTTAGCCTGACTGCTGTTCCTTGATATTCAAATTGTTTCTGTCTGACAGCTTACAGTATATATTCCTTGAGATTCTTGTTCTGGAGTTTTGCAACAATGTTCCTTGGGGTTTTCCTTGTGAGAGCTCTTTCTGAAGGTGATTGATGAATTCTTTCAAAGAGTATTTCCCCTCTGTTTCTAGAATCTTGGCCCAGTTTTCCTTAATGATCTCTTGAAGAATGTTATCAAACCTCTTTTTTTTTTTTTTTTTTTTGGTCATGGCCTTCAAGTAGGCCAATACTTTTTAAATAGTCTTTTGTGGATCTATTGTCCAAGTCAGCCATTTTTCCAATGAGGTATTTGACATTTTCTTCCATTTTTTCATTCTTTTTTGTTTCTTTTACTGATTCTTGCTGTCTCACAGAATCGTTAACTTCCATTAGCCCTGTTTTAGTTTTTAATGTGTGATTTTCTTCAGTAAGCTTTTGTGTCTCTTTTTCTATTAGATCAATTCTACTTTTTAAAGAGTTGTTTTCTTCAGACCTTTTTTCCTTCTTTTTCTAATCTGTTGACTCTCACATGCATACCCTTCATTTCCTTTCTCATTTTTTTAACCTGTCTTAATAAGTTGTTTTGTTTGTTTGTTTGTTTGTTTGTTTGTTTTTGTTTTGTTTTGTTTTTTGACCATTTACAAAAAGCCTCTTTAGATTTAAAACAAATTCATATTACTTTTTGAGATTTCTTCTATGGATGTTTTGTCCTTGTCCACGTTCATATTTTTGTCTGCATTGTCAACATAGTAGCTTTCTATGTTGAAATTATTTTCTGTTTCTTGCTTGTTTTCTTTCTTTCTTTTCTTTCTTTTGTATTTCCTCTCTCTTTTTTATTTTTTATGGTTAAATCCTGCTCTTGGGGTAAATTGGTTGCAGTCCTAAGCTTCCCCTTTGGCTCTGAGCCTTGGCTTTGAGCACAGACTCCTTATGTTTACAAGGGGTAGCTTTCCCTGCCCTTTTCAGGACACAACTTGATTTCTTAGTGTTTGCCTTCTGAGCTGAAACTTGAAGGTGCTCCATGTATTTTCTCCTTTACTGAGTCAGGACTGAGCCTTGTAGTTGCTGATGTGCTGTGATCAAGACGCTGTCACTGGATTACCCAGAGTCTATGTGAGCTGAGTTGAACACTCTTTTCACTACAGTGAGAGTGACCTTTCTTGAAGTTTTTCCAATCTGTCTTGATCTGGAGAGTGCTTTCATTCTATCAGATTCTGTTCAGACATTTTGTTTCATGTGGTTTTCAAGGGAAAGTAGGACATCTCCAGCAGCTCCCTGGCTTCACTAGGCTGTCCTGGAATATTACTTTTATTTCAAAGTGATAAAAGCAAACTATATAAAATCCATACATCACATAGTGCAAATCGTGTATAAAAATATGAAGTGGATAAAGTTCTTCTTGGATATCCCTTTCTTTCTTTTCTTCATTTCTAGAATGACCCACTTTATCCCCTGAGAATTGTGATTTCATTTGGATGGTTAACTCTTTAGATAGAAATCCCTTCTACTCACAATAATAATATATAATAACACATAATCCACAATTTAGAAAAATGTTTGAGACATATAGAATTTAAACCACTTGCTCTGGAATACACAGGAAGTATGTGTCACAGGGGCTGAACTTGAACCCAGGTCTTTGAGACTATAAAGCTGGCTTTGTGCTCTACAGTATTTTTACCCAATTGTCCCACATAGGAGCTATCCGATATTCTAAACATTGAAATAATACTAAGTTCAGTACAATGATTTTCCTCAAATCCATCATCATTGTTATTCTCCATGATGCTGTGAGTTACTACAAGACAGATATTACTGTTGTAATCCCTGTTTATCAAGAACACAAATCTGGTCAAACTCCATAGGCCATATAAATTGTTCAATACTCCTTTTATATTCCTCAGAGAGACACAGCTTCAAAGATGAATGAGCTACTTGCAGCAAAACAAATAATGTCTAGGATGCCAGAGGGCTCAGGCTGCACAAATCATTACTTGGTACTGAGGACACAAATCACCCAAGATTTTCTATGATTCACAGAATGTGCTCTTGGTAGAGTGCTATGTGTAACAGTTCAGTAATTCTGACTGACTCAGTCACACAGTTCTCCTGGTCATGTTTGGTTTCTCAGAAGAACAGCTGGTTTTGTAAGTATTAATGGTGCACAGACTGATTCATTTCCTGTCATGCAAAAAAAAAAAGTAGCATATGAGTTGAAATTTGATAAAATATTTTAAGAACAGTGTTATTTAAGGATGCACCAGATCATTAATGTTTGATTGCTGCTTGTCCCTTAGAATAACTGTAAGTTCTCATAACTTCAGGGAATTTAAAATAATTCTGGTCAGCATGAATGTGACACATATTTGTAGATTTTGGAAAGCTGAGTGAGAAATATATTGTTTCAATTTAGTATAAATTATAAAATCATATATGGAGATTTTATCTTTTCATATTGTATTCCTTCCTACTTCAAAACTGGTTAGTTTCTAAATTCTGGTTTCTTGAGTTAACCATCTGCTTAGTTCATACCATGCTTCTCTCTGCTGGCTTCTTTGGCCACTTTGACTTTTAACCAGCTTGCACAATGAATTACACAGAGGCCTGGAAGGAAGACTTTTATTTCAGGAGGTCACCCACTGACAGTGTGGAATTGAATTACGGCACAAGAACACCTCATAAAATAGATACTACATCAGCATTTCTGAATTGGAATAAATATTCAGGAGCTTCTTAATGATGATCATACTATATTGGAAGAAAATACAGTATTATCAATCCTCTTTAATATGATTGATAAAGTATCATAAAAAGTGTGCTTTGCAATACAGAAGGTAGCTACTTCTGATCCTAAATCCTCAGCATTTACTGTAACTGTATTTATTGTCTCCTTAATTAATCTTACTTCATTTTGCAGAATTAATTACTTTCTTTGCCTCTCATTAGTCATTATGTTCATTGTTTCTTTGTTTCTCAGTAATGTCTAAATCTCTGTGATTCCATTTGAGATTTTTCTTGCCAAAGAAACTGGAGTGGTTTGCCATTTTACACTCCTAATTTTATTTCTTAATTCAATGTTATGGTTGTTTTTGTTTGCTTTTTAGTTTCAGTTTTATTGATCTTCTCTTTGATTTTCAAGATTTCCATTCTGATGTTTAATTGAGTATTTCAATTTATTTTTTAGCCTTTTCTTTTAATTGTATGCTCAAAATTTTGATCTTCTATGTGTGTTTCTCTATGTGTGTCTTTGCTTTTTTTTTATCTCTTTTTCTATTCTTTGTTTGCTTCTGTCTCTGTATCTCTGTCTTATCTCTTCCCCCAATATAAGTATATAGAGATATAAATTTTGTCTTAAGTATGTATTACCACATATTTTTGTGTGTTGTATTATTGTTGTCAAACTTAATGAAACTGTGAGGTGTTTCTTTGATCGGTTCTTTGACCCATTCATTCTTTAGAAGTAGGTTAGTCTTCAGTTTTTTATTTATGTTTTCATTATCCTTTATTGAGTTTTTTTTCTATTATGGTCTGAAATATTTCTGAAATAATATTTCTGCTTTTTTTAGATTTGGTTTGAGGTTTCTATGCCCTAATGTAATAACAATTTTTGTGAAAGTTCAATGTTCAATATATAGCTAAGCAAAAGGTTTGCTCCTTTCTTTTTCCATTTAATTTTCTTCAAAGATAACATTCTTTTATACAACAAACTTTTCAAAAATTATATTCATCTTCTTAACTTTTCATATATATAATTTTTAGATTAATCTAATTCTGTCAGGGAAAAAGTTATGTAAATAATATAGTTTTAACTTTTCTTTTAAGAATTTGGATGTTTTACCATCCTGTGTATATGGTAATATTGGTGAATTAGTTTCATTTTTTTCTGTCCTTCATTCTCCTATTATATGGCATATTGCACTGTGTGTTAAGTCTTAGCATTGCACCATTCCTACTATATACTACCTTTGTTTCTATATATATGTTGCTGAATGAAAAGGAGAAAATTATGAACAATTCTGATTGTGTTCACTATTAAGTTATGTTATACAAATCTCAACTGTACTATTACAGCTGCCAGATAATCCTATTATATTTGTCAACTCATTATTCCATTTTCCAATTCAGCTCTTCCAAAGCACTTCATATATTCTTGAAATTCCATGGCTCAAAATCTTCTTAAATCTTATCTGAAAACCTTGCCTTATGTTAAAAAAAAAAAGAAAGCTATTAACATGAAGTTTTTCTTTTCCCTCTCTTCCTTATTTCCCTTCTTCCTTGCTACATACATACTTTTTGTCTCTATCTCCTTCTTCATCTTTGTCTCAAATGAAGAAGTAATCCTACACTTTATGAAATCTAACCCTTTATTTCAACTAAAAATTCCCATTCTATGATGTATCCTTTAACAGTTTGCCCTCTCTGTCTTTTTCAATGTATCCTTGCTTATTGGCTTTTTTCTATTCCTTAAAACCCTACTCTTTATCTCATTCATCCTGAAAACAAATACCTCCCTTATTTTTTCTATTCTCACTAACATATATAGCCAGATTTCCTTGAAAATACTGTCAACAATAGGTATCTCTTGTGTCTTTCTTCTTACTCTTTTCTTAATATTTTAAATCTTCCTACTAACCTCATCAGAAATTTTTGTTTTTACAATTTAACTGATTTTTTAAATATCAAATTAAATGAATATTTCTCAATCATCATTTTCCTTGACATCTCTGCTTCAACTGACATTATAAAACACCATTTTTAATCTGATATTTTCTTTACTCTGCTTTTCAGCATATTACTCTCTTTTGGTTCTCATCATAACTATGAAACTATTCCTCACTTTCTTTTGTTGCATCTTCATTCAGATTATGTACTCTATTCATATGTGTTCCACAGGTTTTTGTAGAGGGCCACAAATAGTGGGGGAACTCTGGGTAAGTTATAAGACTCTTCAGCCCAGAAGAAACCTGCTGACTATGTCTGGTTTGGATCTCCATTTCCCTTTGGTGTTCTCACCTTTCTTCCTGAGAAGTCAGGGAGGGCATGATGACCTGTGTTCTACTTGAAGCAAGGGATACTTATATCAGGGTACTTATAGTTAGTATTTATTCTGTGTGATTAATGAGATAATTTTTCTCTAGTGTGGTGTAATGATGTAATCATACTGAGGTATTTAAGTGCTGAGAGGACTACAAAGGAGAGACCTATCTTTGACTGTCTTGGTGGCTCTTTTGCCTATTTCACTTCTCCACTAAGACCTTTATAACTTCTCTTTAATATATTAATTCATTTCCTTTGACATTATCACCAATTTGGTAAAGGCCTTCATCACATTACACTTATACTATTGCAATAGACCCTTGGTGCCTCCAAATCTCTTTTCAATTCAATATATTCTTTGTTAAACTTCTGAATTGTTTGACTCAAATTATATGTTTGAGCATGTTAGTCACTTATTTGATAGAGCCTATGAATTTTATCTTCTCTAAGATCAAATAAAAAATGCTCAGTTTTTATTTTTAATTCTAAGTTCTTGGGGGGCGGAGCCAAGATGGTGGAGAAGAAACACACGACTCTGTGAACGTCCTCACTCCCTCACAACCAATTAAATAAATCAGCCTCAGAATAAGCCCTGGACTGATAGATACCACAAGGACTGGAAGCACAACTTACCAGCTGAAGAGAATCTGGAGTTTCAACAGAAAAGGTCAGTTCCCAGGGGAGGAAGAAGAGAGGCCAGCACAGACGGCTGGGTGCTAGCATACTGCGCTGATCGCGCTGGGAAGGGCTCTGGGATCAGAGAAGCCACTGAGATAAAGGAATCTGGCACAGGCTGTTAGCTCTTCTCTGCATATTATATTTCAGTTCAGAAGAGAAAGCTAAAATACCTTAAAAATTCAGATAGATTAGATTTTCCAGGACCCTGGGGGTGACTCAGCAGATCTTGGCACCAGGGGGTGTGGCCTCAGCTACCACCTGAGAATAGTTTAGATATTGACAAGTGGGTGGATACGGCCCAAGGCAACACACACTGCCTAGCTCAGCTGAAGGGTGTGGAACTCAGCTCCAGGAAGTCCCAGAGAAGTGGAACTATTGAACTAGGGACCACGGGTTCTGGCAGCACTTCCAGTTTGAGCACAGGGGCTTTTCATGTCACCTGCTGCAGACATCCACGCCTCACCGGGACACATAGGCTAGGCTTTGTGCTGTATTTGCTGTTCAATCTCAACCTCAAGGAAGCCGCTAAAACACAGCGCCCTCAGATCACAGCAGTGCTAATCACCTCTGAGGCACTTCCAGAAAGGGGGTGGGGAACTCTCTCCCAGAGCTCTATCTTAGCTCAGGTGCAGGAGCCGCTGCATCCATCCGGTCTGGGAGGAAGCTGGTAAAGAAGTAAATAAATAATTTCCTACCCCAGGGACAGACCCCAAAAGATTTTTTAAATATGAACAAAAAAGCCAGAAAAACCATAGATTCCTTCTACACAGAGAAAGAGCGGGTATCCAACCCTGAGGAAGTTAACAGCAGAGAGACAGCATATAACAACCTAAAGGGGAATGATTCCTGCCCCCCATCACATAACTCTCTCCTGGAAGAGACTATTAAAAAATTAAGGGAGTTTGAAGAAAAATGGGGAAAGGAAAGGGAACCTATGATACAGAATAACAACGTCCTGAAATTGGAGTTGGAAAAAATAAAGAATCCACAAGAGATGCAGGGAAACAAAATTTATGAATTAGAAAAGGTTAAAAAAACACAGGAAAGTCTCAAGAAAATAGAATTTCTGAATTGGAAAAAGAAAATAATTCTCAAAAAAAATTAGGGAAATGGAAAAAATTCAATAGAGCAAAATAATTAATTTAAAAACGAAATTGGGCATTTACAAAAAGAACTAAAAACTGTGAAAGAAGAAAATAACTCCTTAAAAGTCAGGATGGAGCAAATAGAAATGAATGATTCACAGAGAACCCAAGAATCAGTCAAACAAAACAAAAAAAAAAAAAAAAATGAGAAGCTGGAGAACAACGTCAAATACTTACTGGGAAAATCTATAGACCTGGAAAATAGATCTAGGAGAGATAATCTGCGGATTATTGGACTTCCAGAAAACTATGACCAAAAAAAGAGCCTAGATTCTATTTTACAGGAAATTATCAAAGAGAACTGTCCAGAGATAATAGAAACAGAAGGGAAAGTAGATGTGGAAAGAATTCATCGAACTCCTTCTGAAATAGACCCTAAAAAAAGAACACCACGGAATATTGAGGCTAAGCTGCAGAATTGCCACACAAAGGAGAAAATCCTGCAAGCAGCTAGAAAAAACAATTTAAATACCAAGGTGCCACAATAAGGGTCACTCAAGATCTGGCTGCCTCCACATTAAAAGATAGAAGGGCCTGGAACCTGATATTCCGTAAGGCAAAAGATCAAGGACTGCAACCAAGAATGAACTACCCAGCTAAGTTTAGCATCTTTTTCCATGGAAGAAGATGGTCATTCAGTGAAACAGAGGAATTCTATATGTTTCTAAGAAAAAAACCAGACTTAAACAAAAAATTTGATCTACATCCACAAGACTGAAGAGACACAGAAAAAGGTACACAGAACCCTTGAGAACTGTAACTCTGTTGTGGGTATATAAAAAGTATTCAAGGATAATTTGATTTTACCGATATAAAAGAAAAAAAAAGGGGGGTGTAGTAAAGGGAAGGAGGTCGGTTCAGAAAAAGGGGAAGGAGTGATAAAAAGAGGGAAACTACATCCCAGGAAGAGACATAGAAAATACACCATATCTGAGGGAACTTAGTGAGGGGGAGAATCATTGTGTGAATCTTACTCTCTTCAGAAGAGGCTCAAAGAGTAAATAATTAACATATTTGTTTTTCAGATAATTTTCTCTCACCTCAATAAAAGGGGGGAGAGGAAAAGGGAAAAGGAAAAGGAGAATAAGTGAAGGGACTTGGAGGGAGGGGGGGAGGGATCCTAAAAAAAAAAAAAAAGAGGGAGGGTTGTGCGTCACAAGGGGGGGTCTATAAATTAAATATC
The DNA here is from genome assembly GCF_048593235.1 of Sminthopsis crassicaudata. Lineage (NCBI taxonomy): Eukaryota > Metazoa > Chordata > Mammalia > Dasyuromorphia > Dasyuridae > Sminthopsis > Sminthopsis crassicaudata. Next base: position 127,575,071 of record NC_133617.1, read on the forward strand.
GGGGAGGGGGATCAGGGGGGTCAAGGGAAAAAAGCATAATCTGGGGATAATACGATGGCAGAATATACAGAATTAGTAATTTTAACTGTAAATGTAAATGGGATGAACGATCCCATCAAACGGAGACGGATAGCAGATTGGATCAAAAAGCAGAACCCTACAATATGTTGTCTGCAGGAAACATACTTAAAACAGGGAGATACATACAGAATAAAGGTAAAAGGTTGGAACAGAGCCTATTATGCTTCAGGTAAAGCCAAAAAAGCAGGGGTAGCTATCATTATCTCAGATCAAGCAAAAGCAGAAGTAGATCTTGTTAAAAAAGATAAGGAAGGAAACTATATCCTGCTGAAAGGTAGCATAAATAATGAAGCCACATCAATACTAAACATATATGCACCAAGTTGTATAGCATCTAATTTTCTAAAGGAAAAGTTAAGAGAAAATAGGGGATGAAGGAGTCCTACCAAACTCCTTTTATGACACAGACATGGTACTGATACCTAAACCAGGTAGATCGAAAACTGAGAAAGAAAATTATAGACCAATCTCCTTAATGAATATTGATGCTAACATCTTAAATAATATATTAGCAAAAAGACTTCAGAAAATCATCTCCAAGATAATACACTATGATCAAGTAGGATTTATTCCAGGAATGCAGGGCTGGTTTAATATTAGGAAAACTATTAATATAATTGACCATATTAATAATCAAATTAATAAGAACCATATGATCATCTCAATAGATGCAGAATCCATCTACCAAAGAAAAGTCAGGAATTATATGAGAAAAATTACAAAACACTTGCCACAAAAATAAAATCAGATTTAAATAATTGGAAAGAAATTCAGTGCTCTTGGATAGGCTGAGCATATATAATAAAGATGACAATACTCCCCAAACTAATCTATCTATTTAGTGCTATACCAATCAGACTCCCAAGAAACTATTTCAATGACCTAGAAAAAATAACAACAAAATTCATATGGAAGAATAAAAGGTCGAGAATTGCAAGGGAACTAATGAAAAAAAATTCAGAGGAAAGTGGTCTAAGTGTACCTGATCTAAAGCTATATTATATAGCAGTAGTCACCAAAACCATTTGGTATTGGCTAAGAAATAGACCTGTAGATCAGTGGAACAGATTAGATACAAAGGACGAAAAACGGTACATCTATAGCAATCTAATCTTTGACAAACCCAAAGATTCCAACATTAGGGATAAAAATTCATTATTCGGAAAAAACTGTTGGGAAAACTGGAAATTAGTATGGCAGAAATTAGATATGGATCCACACTTAACACCATATACCAAGATAAGATCAAAATGGGTCCATGATTTAGGCATAAAGAGGGAGATAATAAATAGATTAGAGGAACAGAGGATAATCTACCTCTCAGACTTGTGGAGGAGGAAGGAATTTATGACCAGAGGAGAACTAGAGATCACTATTGATCACAAAATAGAAGATTTTGATTACATCAAACTAAAAAGTTTCTGTACAAATAATACTAATGCAAACAAGATTAGAAGGGAAGTAACAAATTGGGAAAAAATTTTTTTTAAAAACAAAGGTTCTGACAAAGGTCTCATTTCCAAAATATATAGAGAACTGACCCTAATTTATAAGAAACCAAACCATTCTCCAATTGATAAATGGTCAAAGGATATGAACAGACAATTCTCAGAGGAAGAAATTGAAATTATATCCACTCACATGAAAGAGTGTTCCAAATCACTACTGATCAGAGAAATGCAAATTAAGACCACTCTGAGATACCACTACACACCTGTCAGATTGGCTAAGATGACAGGAACAAATAATGATAAATGTTGGAGGGGATGTGGGGAAATTGGGACACTAATGCATTGCTGGTGGAGTTGTGAAAGAATACAGCCATTCTGGAGAGCAATCTGGAATTATGCCCAAAAAGTTATCAAACTGTGCATACCCTTTGACCCAGCAGCGCTACTACTGGGATTATATCCCAAAGAAATACTAAAGAGCAGAAAGAGACATATATGTGCCAAAATGTTTGTGGCAGCTCTTTTTGTTGTAGCTAGAAACTGGAAAATGAATGGATGTCCATCAGTTAGAGAATGGTTGGGTAAATTGTGGTATATGAAGGTTATGGAATATTATTGTTCTGTAAGAAATGACCAGCAGGAGGAATACAGAGAGGCCTGGAGAGACTTAAATCAACTGATGCTGAGTGAAATGAGCAGAACCAGAAGATCACTGTACACTTCAACAACAATACTGTATGAGGATGTATTCTGATGGAAGTGGAAATCTTCAACATAAAGAAGATCCAACTCACTTCCAGTTGATCAATGATGGACAGAGGTAGCTACACCCAGAGAAGAAACACTGGGAAGTGAATGTAAATTGTTAGCACTAATTTCTGTCTGCCCAGGTTGAATGTACCTTCGGATTCTAATGTTTATTGTACAACAAGAAAATGATATTCACACACATGTATTGTACCTAGACTATATTGTAACACATGTAAAATGTATGGGATTGCCTGTCATCGGGGGAAGGGAATAGATGGAGGGGGGGTAATTTGGAAAAATGAATACAAGGGATAATATTATAAAATATATATATATATATATATAATAAAAAAAAATTAAAAAAATATTTGGGAATGTATCTACCAAAGCAAAGTCAGGAATTATATGAGCAAAATTATGAAACACTTGCCACAAAAATAAAGTCAGATTTAAATAATTGAAAAGACATTGAGTGCTCTCATATAGGCCAAGTGAATATAATTAAGATGACAATACTCCCTAAACTAATCTATTTATTTAATGTTATACCAATCAGACTCCCAAGAAACTATTTTAATGACCTAGAAAAAATAACAACAGAATTCAAATGGAACAACAAAATGTCAAGAATTTCAAGGGAAATAATGAAAAAAAAATAAATGAATGTGGTCTAGCTGTACCTGATTTAGAACTATATTATAAAGCAACAGTCACCAAAACAATTTGGTATTGCCTAAGAAATAGACTAGTTGATCAGTGGAATAGATTAGGTTCACAAGGCAAGATATTGAATAAAAATAGCATTCTAGTATTTGACAAACCCAACACTTGAGATAAGAATTCATTATGTAACAAAAACTACTGGAAACATTGGAAAATACTATGGCAGAAACTATGTATGGTCCCACATTTAACACCATATACTAAGATAAAATCAAAATGGGTCCAAGATTTACGCATAAAGAATGAAATTGTAAATACATTAGAGGAACATAGGATAGTTTACCTCTCAGACTTGTGGCTGAGGAAGGAATTTGTGTCCAAAGGAGAACTAGAGATCATAATTGATCACAAAATAGGAAAATTTGATTAGACCAAATTAAAAAGTTTCTGCACAAACAAAACAAGTGCAAACAAGATTAGAAGGGATGTAAAAAATTGGGAAAACATTTTTACAGTTAAAAGTTCTGATAAAGGCCTCATCTCCAAAATATACAGAGAATTGACTTTAATTTATAAGAAATCAAGCCATTCTCCAAATGATAAATGGTCAAAGGTTATGAACAGACTATTTTCAGATGGTGAAATTGAAACTATTTCCACTCATATGAAAGAGTGTCCCAAATCACTATTCATCAGAGAAATGCAAATTAAGATAACTCTGAGATATCATTATACACCTGTCATATTGGCTAAGATGATAGGAATACATAACGATGAATTTTGGATGGAGGGGCTGTGGGAAAGCTGGGACACTGATGCATTGTTTGTGGAGTTGTGAAAGAATCCAACCATTTTGGAGAGCAATCTGGAATTATGCCCAAAAACTTATCAAAATGTGCTTACCCTTTGACCCATCAGTGCTACTACTGGGCTTACATCCCAAGGAAATCCTAAAGAAGGGAAAGGGTTCTGTATGTGCCAAAATGTTTGTGGCAGCTCTTTTTGTAGTGGCTAGAAACTGGACAATGAATGGAAGTCCATCAATTGGAGAATGGTTGGGTAAATTATGGTATATGAATGTTATGGAATATTATTGTTCTGTAAGAAATGACCAACAGGAGGAATACAGAGAGGCTTGGAGAGACTTACATCAACTGATGCTGAATGAAACAAGCAGAACTAGGAGATCATTGTACACTTCAACAACGACCCCTTATGAGGATGTATTCTGATGGAAGTAGATATCTTCAACATAAAGAAGAGCTAATCCAATCCCAATTGATCAATGATGGATAGAATCAGCTACATCCAGAAAAGGAACACTGGGAAATGAGTGTAAACTGTGAGCATTTTTTTTTTTGTTGTTGTTGTTGTTGTTTGTTTGTTTGTTTTTGTTTGTTTGTTTGTTTGATTTTGTTTTGTTTCGTTTTGTTTTTCTTCCCAGATTATTTTTACCTTTGGAATACAATCCTTCCTTTGCAACAACAACAACAACAAAATTCAGTTCTGCACATATATATTGTACCTAGGATATACTATTTAATATGTATAGGAATGTCTGCCATCTAGGGGAGGGGATGGAGGGAAGGAAGGGAAAAATTCCGAACTGAAGGGAATACAAGGGATAATGTTGTAAAAAAAAAAAAAAAAAAAAAAAAAAAAAAAAAAAAAAAAAAAACTATGCATATGTACTGTTAAAAAAAAAGTTATAATTATAAAAATTAACAAAAAAAGAGCTTGAAATAAATAGCATAGAAGACAGTAGTAAGGAGAGAAATGAAGCTGATTAGCATTGTACATAGGTCAGAGAAAAGCATTTCCCATACTCATAGGTGAACCCAAGGTGGGATCATGCATACACTAATTTGAAGGGCAGAGAGTGATAGAGAAAAGGGTACAACTAAGGAAATTTTGAGTGATAGCTTCAAAAAAATTTTTTTGATCATCTTTATTCTCTTTATTTCCCTGAAATATTTAACATGAAAGAAATCATTCCTTTAAAACAATTATTCTTCCTTAACATGGCTTGCATGATATAGCATTATTATTACTCTCTGTCTTTTTCATATTTTAACAAATATCTACTTTAAATATAATAAGTTTGGTATTTAAGGAAGTAACAGAAAATTCTAAGTGAATTTAAACTTTGTGAAGCAATGACAATAATTAAGAAACATATGAGCCTATTCATTCATTGAATATCATTCATTCATAAGAATTTTATTTGCATGACAGCTGAGCTAAACATCTATAATAATCACTGGCTTTACTAAAATGAATAAAAAAAATACTTGCTCATTGAATGCTATGATTTATTTAGTAATCGGGAAAAGACTGTAGTGGCATAAATGTCTAACCTGATGACCAGTGCAGCCATTAAATTTATTTGAATTCTTTGAAATTTTCCTTGAAGAAATACAGTAATATAGCAAGGATTGGATATACAGTTCATTTCTTTTACGTCATTGTTGTGCAAAGCAGAAAAATTCAACATAAAGAAAAATTCATTATCATACAACATCTGGAAACAAGTCAAAATTAGTTGAGTAGAAATATTGAGATGCACTTTGTCGTTAGAGAAAGAATTCAAGCCAATAAACAACTAACTTCGCTTACATTCTTGCCAAGTGAAATATTGGTACTTTTATGATGTTTATAAAAGTTTTCTCTCTAGAGACAATTATCTTACTTAAATTACTACTTCCAATAACTTTTTTCTCAAGGCTTTCTTATGACTACACATTAGGGGAAACCATATAATTGTGATAAACTACTACATAATTTTAATCTTTGTTGAAACACAGAAGGCACAGCATTTATGTTATAAACTATTTCTCTCTTATTGACCAAGTCTCCCAAAGAACTACTTTTAAATGATAGATTCCTGTTTCCCCAATAAAAATTCATTGACTCATTGAAACATTTCATAAATTTTCATTTCATTCATTCCTCCCTAATTTCTTCTTCCCTCTTCTTTCCCTCCCTCCTTCCCCAAGATGGCAAGCAATTGGATATAGATTATATAAGTGTAATCATGTTAAACATATTTCTATATTAGTAATGCTGTGAAAGAAGAAACAGAGCAAAGGGGGCAAAATGGGGAAAGAAATAAAGAAAGTAAAAATAGTGTAGACATGAACTTTAATTCAGTTTTTAAAAATCTTCCACAATGGGGGGCAGAGCCAAGATGGCAGAGAAGATACACATGAATCTGAAAGCTCCCTTCTTCCTTCATTACCAATTAGTTAAGTCAGCAATTGGACTGGGGAGAATTCTGGGATTAGAGAAGCCACTGAGATAGAGGAATCTGACACAGGCTATTCGCTCTTCTCTGCTTATAAAACAGCAGTTCAGAAGAGAAATCAAGCCACTTAAAAATATAAAGCCAGATTCTAGAACCACCTCAATTCGTAAGTAACCTACCAGACCTCAGCAAGGCTGTGAAGCTGCCTTCTGCTGTCTGAGGCCTCATCTTGGGCTAGTTAAGAGCTTGAACAGCAGGGACACAGCCCAAGGCAACATCTAATCCACATAGGGCCAGGCTTAGCCTGAGACCTTGGAACTCTAGCAGCCTGCAGAATTCTCAGAGAAGCAGAACTCCCAGAGAAGCAGAATTTTTGAAGTAGAGACCGCAGTTTCCAGGCAGACACTTCCAGTTTGAGCACAGGAGCTCTTCACCTCAGCTGCTGATATCCACGCCCCATGGGACACATTGGCTGGGCTTTGTATCGCTTTTACTGTTCAGTCCTAAACCTCAGGGAAGTCTCTAGGACATACAGCGGAGTCCTTCATTGGACAACCTTCACAGAGCAGCTGTATCACCTCTGAGGCATTTCCAGGGAGGGGGAAGGGGAACTCTCTACCAGAGCTGTCTCCAAGCTCAGGCACAGGAGCCTCTGCATCCATCCATTCTTGGAAGAAGCTGGTAAATAAATAAATAAATAAATAGATTTCTCAACCCAAGGGCAGACCTCAAAAGATTTTTAACAATGGGTAAAAAGCTGAAGAGAACAGTAGATTCCTTCTACACCCCGAGGAAGTTAACAGCAGAGAGTCAGCAGATAACACTCTAAAGGGGAACGATAGTGCCTCCCATCACATAATCCTCTCCTAGAAGAGAACATTAAAAAAGTTAAGAAAGTTTGAAGAAAAATGGGAAAGGGAAAGGGAAGCTTTAATAGAGAATAACAATGTCCTGAAATTTGAGTTGAAAAAAATAAAGAATTCACAGGAGATGTAGGGAAACAAAATTTGTGAATTAGAAAAGGTGAAAAAATCACAGGAAAGTAGGATTTCTGAATTGGAAAAAGAAAATAACTCTCTAAAAAAATTTAGGGAAACAGAAAAAAATCAATAGAGCAAAATAATTCATTTAAAAATTCAATTGGGCATATACAAAAAGAACAAAAAACTGTGAATGAAGAAAATATCTCCTTAAATATAAGGACATAACAAATAGAAATGAATAGTTCATTGAGAACCCAGGAATCAGTCAAACAAAAAAAAAAAAAAAAGAAAAAAGAAAAGCTGGAGAATAACGTCAAATACTTACTGGGAAAATCTATAGAATTGTAAAATAGATCTAGGAGAGATAATCTGATAATCATTTGAGTTCCCGAAAACTATGATCAAAAAAAGAGCCTAGATTCTATTTTACAGGAAATCATCAAAGAGAACTGTCCACAGATAATAGAATCAGAAGGGAAAATAGGCAATTATTTAAATCTGATTTTATTTTTGTGGCAAGTGTTTTGTAATTTTTCTCATATAATTCCTGACTTTTCTTTGGTAGATGGATTCCCAAATACTTTATACTCTCAACATTTGTTTGGAATGGAATTTCTCTTTGTATCTCTTGCTGTTGCATTTTGTTAGTGATATATAAAAATGCCGAGGATTTATGTGGATTTATTTTGTATCCTGCCACTTTGCTGAAATTTTGAATTATTTCTAGTAGCTTTTTAGCAGAGTCTTTGGGGTTCTCTAAGTATACCATCATGTCATCTGCAAAAAGTGATAGTTTAATTTCCTCATTTCCTACTCTAATTCCTTGAATCTCTTTCTCGGCTCTTATTGCCGAGGCTAGCGTTTCTAGTACTATATTGAATAGTAATGGTGAAGGTGGGCAACCTTGTTTCACTCCTGATCTTACTGGGAAAGGTTGCAGTTTATTTCTATTGCATATTATGCTTACTGAAGGTCTTAAATATATGTTCCTGATTATTCTAAGGAATAGTCCATTTATTCCTATACTCTCAAGAGTTTTTAGTAGGAATGGATGTTGGATTTTGTCAAATGCTTTTTCTGCATCTATTGAGATGATCATATGGTTCTTATTAATTTGATTATTAATATGGTCAATTATATTAATAGTTTTCCTAATATTAAACCAGCCCTGCATTCCTGGAATAAATCCTACTTGATCATAGTGTATTATCTTGGAGATGATTTTCTGAAGTCTTTTTGCTAATATCTTATTTAAGATGTTAGCATCAATATTCATTAAGGAGATTGGTCTATAATTTTCTTTCTCAGTTTTCGATCTACCAGGTTTAGGTATCAGTACCATGTCTGTGTCATAAAAGGAGTTTGGTAGGACTCCTTCATCCCCTATTTTTTCAAATAATTTATATAACATTGGGGCTAATTGTTCTTTAAATGTTTGGTAGAATTAACATGTGAATCCATCTGGCCCTGGGGATTTTTTCCTGGGGAGTTGATTAATAGCTTGTTCTATTTCTTTTTTGAAATGGGACTATTTAAGCAATTTACCTCCTCCTCTGTTAATCTAGGGAGCCTATATATTTGGAGGAAGTCATCCATTTCACCTAAGTTATCAAATTTATTGGCATAAAATTGGGCATAGTAACTCCTTATTATTTCTCTAATTTCCTCTTCATTCGTGGAAAGATCCCCCTTTTCATTTGTAAGACTATCAATTTGATTTTCCTCTTTCTTTTTTTTGATCAAATTTACCAAAGGTTTATCTATTTTGTTGGCTTTTTCGTAAAACCAACTCTTGGTTTTATTTATTAATTCAATAGTTTTTTTACTTTCAATTTTATTGATTTCTCCTTTTAATTTTTGTATTTCAAGTTTAATTTTTGGTTGGGGGTTTATAATTTGGTCTTTTTCTAGCCTTTTAAGTTGTAAGCCCAATTCGTTAATCTTCTCTTTCTCAATTTTCTTCAAATAAGCCTCTAAAGATATAAAATTTCCCCTTATTACTGCTTTAGCTGCATCCCAAAGATATTGATATGATGTCTCATCATTGTCATTATCTTGGGTGAAATTGTTAATTGTTTCTATAATTTGCTCTTTCACCCAGTCATTCTTTAAGATGAGATTATTCAGTTTCCAATTACTTTTTGGTCTATTTACCCCTAACTTTTTACTGAATGTAGCTTTTATTGCATTGTGATCTGAGAAGAAGGCATTTATTATTTCTGCCTTCCTACATTTAATTTTGAGATCTTTATGTCCTAATATATGGTCAATTTTTGTATAGGATCCATGAACTGCTGAGAAGAAAGTATATTCCTTTCTATTGCCATTCAGTTTTCTCCAAAGGTCTATCATACCTAGTTTTTCTAATATTCTATTTACTTTTTTAATTTCTTTCTTGTTTGTTTTGTGTTTTGATTTGTCTAAATCTGAGAGTGCAAGGTTGAGATCTCCCACTATTATAGTTTTACTGTCTATTTCTTCTTGCAGTTCTCTTAACTTTTCCTTTAGAAAGTTAGATGCTATACCACTTGGTGCATATATGTTTAGTATTGATATGGCTTCATTATTTATGCTACCTTTCAGCAGGATATAGTTTCATTCCTTATCTTTTTTAACAAGATCTACTTCTGCTTTTGCTTGATCTGAGATAAGGATAGCTACCCCTGCTTTTTTGGCTTTACCTGAAGCATAATAGGCTCTGTTCCAACCTTTTACCTTTATTCTGTATGTATCTCCCTGCTTTAAGTGTGTTTCCTGTAGGCAACATATTGTAGGGTTCTGCTTTTTGATCCAATCTGCTATCCGTCTCCGTTTGATGGGATCGTTCATCCCATTTACATTTACAGTTAAAATTACTAATTCTGTATATCCTGCCATCGTATTATCCCTAGAATATGCTTTTTTCCTTTGACCCCCCTGATCCCCCTCCCCGATATTTAATTTACAGACCCCCCCTTGTGACGCGCAACCCTCCCTCTTTTTTTTTTTTTTTTTAGGATCCCTCCCCCCTCCCTCCAAGTCCCTTCACTTATTCTCCTTTTCTTTTCCCTTTTCCTCTCCCCCCTTTTAATGAGGTGAGAGAAAATTCTCTGAAAAACAAATATGTTAATTATTTACTCTTTGAGCCTCTCCTGATGAGAGTAAGATTCACACAATGATTCTCCCCCTCACTAAGTTCCCTCAGATATGGTGTATTTTCTATGCCTCTTCCTGGGATGTAGTTTCCCTCTTTTTATCACTCCTTCCCCTTTTTCTGAACCGACCTCCTTCCCTTTACTACACCCCCCTTTTTTTTCTTTTATGTCAGTAAAATCAAATTATCCTTGAGTACTTTTTATATACCCACAACAGAGTTACAGTTGTCAAGGGTTCTGTGTACCTTTTTCTGTTTCTCTTCAGTCTTGTGGATGTAGATCAAATTTTTTGTTTAAGTCTGTTTTTTTTCTTAGAAACATATAGAATTCCTCTGTTTCATTAAATGACCATCTTCTTCCATGGAAAAAGATGCTAAACTTAGCTGGGTAGTTCATTCTTGGTTGCAGTCCTTGATCTTTTGCCTTACGGAATATCAGGTTCCAGGCCCTTCTATCTTTTAATATGGAGGCAGCCAGATATTGGGTGACCCTTATTGTGGCACCTTGGTATTTAAATTGTTTTTTCTAGCTGCTTGCAGGATTTTCTCCTTTGTGTGGCAATTCTGCAGCTTAGCCACTATATTCCGTGGTGTTCTTTTTTTAGGGTCTATTTCAGAAGGAGTTCGATGAATTCTTTCCACATGTACTTTCCCTTCTGTTTCTATTATCTCTGGACAGTTCTCTTTGATAATTTCCTGTAAAATAGAATCTAGGCTCTTTTTTTGGTCATAGTTTTCTGGAAGTCCAATAATCCGCAGATTATCTCTCCTAGATCTATTTTCCCGGTCTATAGATTTTCCCAGTAATTATTTGACGTTGTCCTCCAGCTTCTCATTTTTTTTATTTTGTTTGACTGATTCTTGGGTTCTCTGTGAATCATTCATTTCTATGTGTTCCATCCTGACTTTTAAGGAGTTATTTTCTTCTTTCACAGTTTTTAGTTCTTTTTGTAAATGCCCAATTTTGTTTTTAAATGAATTATTTTGCTCTATTGAATTTTTTTCCATTTCCCTAATTTTTTTTTTTTGAGAATTATTTTCTTGTTCCAATTCAGAAATTCTATTTTCTTGAGACTTTTTTATCTTTTCCAATTCAGAAATCCTACTTTCCTGTGTTTTTTTAACCTATTCTGATTCATAAATTTTGTTTCCCTGCATCTCCTGTGAATTCTTTATTTTTTCCAACTCCAATTTCATGACGTTGTTATTCTCTATCATAGCTTCCCTTTCCTTTCCCCATTTTCCTTCAATCTCCCTCAATTTTTTAAGAGTTTCTTCTAGGAGAGAGTTATGTGATGGGGGGCAGGAATCGTTCCCCTTTAGGTTGTTATCTGCTGACTCTCTGCTGTTAACTTCCTCGGGATTGGATACCTGCTCTTTCTCTGTATAGAAGGAATCTATGTTTTTTCTAGCTTTTTTTGCTCATATTTAAAAAAATCTTTTGGGGTCTGTCCCTGGGGTAGGAAATTATTTACTTCTTTACCAGCTTCCTCCCAGACCAGATGGATGCAGCGGCTCCTGTGCCTGAGCTAAGATAGAGCTCTGGGAGAGAGTTCCCCACCCCCTCCCTGGAAGTGCCTCAGAGGTGATTAGCACTACTGTGCTTCCAGGGCGTAGAATAGTAAAGACAGCACAAAGCCCAGCCTATGTGTCCGGGTGGGGAGTGGATGTCTGCTGCAGGTGATGTGAAAAGCCCCTGTGCTCAAACTGGAAGTGTCTGCCAGAAACCGCGGTCCCTAGTTCAAAGGTTCCACTTCTCTGGGACTTCCTGGAGCTGAGTTCCACTCCCTGCAGCTAAGCTAGGCAGTGTGTGTTGCCTTGGGCCGTATCCACCCACTTGTCAATCTCTTAACTATTCTCAGGTGGTAGCTGAGGCCACACCTCCTGGTGCCTAGATCTGCTGAGTCACCTCCAGGGTCCGGGGAAAATCTAATCTGAGTTTTAAAATATTTTGGCTTTCTCTTCTGAACTGCTAAATAATTAGCAGAGAAGAGCTAACAGCCTGTGCCAGATTCCTTTACCTCAGTGGCTTCTCTGATCCCAGAGCCCTTCCCAGCGCAATGGGTGCAGTGTGCCACTACCCCACCGTCTGTGCTGGTCTCTCTTATTCCTCCCCTGAGAACTGACCTTTCCTGTTGAAACTCCAGATTCTCTTCAGCTGGTAAGTCGTGCTTCCAGTCCTTATGGTATCTATCAGTCCTGAGCTAATTCTGAGACTTAATTTATCTAATAGTTTGTGAGGGAGTGTGGACGTTCACAGAGTCGTGTGTTTCTTCTCCGCCATCTTGGCTCCGCCGCGGCTAATTAGTTCTATGCAATAAACTTTTAACAGGTTTGTTAGATGTGTAACAAATGAGCAAGTGTAATGCTGGAGAAACAGAGGCAATACAGAAGTTAGAGAGTTTTTAATATTTTATTTAAGAGGGAGTGATTGGATTGGCAGTATGTTGCCCCCAGGGCTGATGTTTCAAAGCTCTCAGAAGGGAATGTGAGGTTCACATGAAATATTTAGTTCAGGGAACAGAGGACAACTGTAGTTGGCAGACATTGGAGAGAGCACAGGGTATAAGATCATTTGTGGGACAGTATAACCAGGGAATTTAACAGAGGCTTAGGAGTGGAAAAGAGAGTCTACAATTGAGCCTCTTGACAGACTTCAGAAACAGAAGGACCAGAGGCTTGGGACATAATTCTCCAGACCTGGTTACTAGAATATAATCACACTAAGAGCTGCTAAAAATGAAATAAATCATAATGACAGTGATGATGATGATGATGATAAGAAAAAGAGAAAGAACTGAAACACAGATATTTACTATGGGCAAAACAAAGATCATGGTTCAAAGACAGAAAAAAAAAATGGAGCTTAAAAAGCCCTACCATTTTCAATGGGAGACGTCAGCTGGTCTTTACCACAAAAAGAATTCTTAGAGGAACTCAAAAAGGACTTTAAAAATAAAATGAGAGCAAGAGAGGAAAAAATAAAGGAAAAAGCAATCCAAGAAATTCAAGAAAATTATGAAAAGAAAGTCAAGAGTCTTGAAATAGAAAACCAAAAGCATAAGAAAATAATTCCCTAAAAACTAGATTTGGACAGAAATAAGTTAATGACATTCTAAGATAAAGAGAAATAATACAATAAAATCAAAAGAATGAAAAAAAATTAGAAAAGAATGTGAAACATCTTATCAGAAAGAATTAAAAATTAATTTAAATAAATAAGAATAGTGGAACTGCTTGAAAATTATGATTTAAACAATCTTGATTTAATATTATAATAAATTATTAAGGAAAATTGCCTTGAACTTCTATAATTTAAAAGGATAAAATAGAAACAGAAAAAAACAAAAAAAAACAAACAAAAAAAAAAAACTACTGATCACCAACTGAAAGAGTTCCCAGGAGTATAATAACCAAGTTTCAAAGCTTCCTGGTCAAGAAGCAAATATTGGAAGCAATGAGAAAAAAAATTAAATATTGTGGAACCTTAAATAAGTATTACACAAGATCCTGGTACTACTACGTTGAAGACCTGCAGGTTTTAGAATACTATATTTACAGAGCAAAAGAGCTAGTGTTTTGACCAAAGATAAATTATACAGCAAAGTTAAGTATAATCATGAACAAAGCAAATAAAACATGAATAATTGAGTATTTAATGAATTGAAAGACTTCAGGTATTTGTGACAAAAACATCAGAATTTCTTTTTTTTTTTTTTTAGGATCTGGAGACAGGAAGTCCTTTATTCAGATACTGCCATTAGTTCTTTCTTTTTTTTTTTTTTAATTAATTCTTTTTCATTATATATATATATTTTATAATATTATCCCTTGTATTCATTTTTCCAAATTATCCCCCCCTCCCTCTATTTCCTCCCCCTGATGACCGGCAATCCCATACATTTTACATGTGTTACAATATAGCCTAAATAAAATACATGTGTGTGAATATCATTTTCTTGTTGCACAATAAACATTACATTGCGAAGGTACATGCAACCTGGGCAGACAGATATTAGTGCTAACAATTTACATTCACTTCCCAGTGTTTCTTCTCTGGGTGTAGCTACCTCTGTCCATCATTGATCAACTGGAAGTGAGTTGGTTTTTCTTTATGTTGAAGATTTCCACTTCCATCAGAATACATCCTCATACAGTATTGTTGTAATTGTTTCTCTAATTTGCTCTTTCTCCCAGTCATTCTTTAAGATGAAAAACATCAGAATTTCAAGGAAAATTCTTCATAGAAAATGCAGGAGATATATAAAGTAAGCAATAAGGATCAATTGTAAATGACTCAATAAAAACAAATAATTTATATATGAAAATAATATTGGTTATATTATGAGTAATTTTAATTTGGGTAGTTTGAAAGAATTGCTTGGATTGAGCTAGTATTATGAAGATGATTTTAAAAATATAAATATATATATGTGTGTATATATATATATATATATATATATGTATATATATATATATATATATATATATATATATATATACATATATATATATATATATATATATATATATATATATATATATATATATATATATGTAGGGAGAGAGTAAAAAAAAAAGTGTTTGTTTTTTTTTTTTGAGATAATTGCCATAAAAGAGGAAATCATACAAAAGAAACTAATAGAGGAAGAGGTGAGTATTGCTGAATCATTACATTGGGAAAGGATTAAAGATGGAACAACATATACATATAGAAGTGTGTAAAAGTCTTCCAAATTCAGAAAGAAGTCAGAGGGCAAGGGGTTAGGATGGGGGGAGGATAAGGGGAAGTATTTTTGGAGAGAAGATTAAGTTAAGGAATAGGAAGACATGGTAGTGAGTAAAAGTAAAAAAGAGGAGTGAGGAAGGACAGGAAGAACGAAAATATGTAAGAAATAATTATAGCTTAAAATGTGAATGGGATGAAATGAGCTTCATATGCATATAAACATAAAACACTTTTTATACAAATAAAGTTAGATCATGACAATTTTACCTATTATATACATATAAATATATATGTATATAATTCATGTAATTCCACTAGAATTATATTATTATTTTTACTGAGTCAGAAAAGATAATAAAGTTCAGTTAAAAGAACCAAAGATTAAAACCAGGGAGGGAAAAATTAGAAAGGAAGCAGATTCAGTAGGATCAGGTTTGTCTGATTCTGAGAAGGTTGAGAATAATTTTGCTGTCATTTTCTTTCTGTAACTGACTTAAAATCTTCTTTAGAAATGTGCCTGCCACTTGGTACATACATATTTAGTAACACTACTACTTCATTATTTATTATACTCTTTATCAAGAAGTACTTTTCTTCCTCATCTCTTTTAATAATATCTACTTTTTATTTTTGCTTTATTTGAGATCAGAATTGCTACCTCTGCTTGTTTTTTTTTTTTTTTTTTTTTTTTTTTTTTTTACTTCAGCTGAAGCATAATAAATTCTGTTCCAGCCTTTTATTTTTAATTTACATGTGTCTCTCTGTGTCACAGTGTTTCTTGCAAACAACATATTGTAGGTTTCTGTTTTTTGATCCACTCTGTTATTTGCTTCCATTTTGTGGGAGACTTCATCCCATTCACATTAACAGTTTTGATTAAAAACTTTATAATTCCCTACATCTTATTTTCTCCCCTGCATATATATTTGTTTCACCCTATCCTTAATTATGTGTGTTGTTTTCCCTCCCCCTCTCACAATCTTATCAGCTCTCCTCCCATCTCTTAGCAATGTTTTTATAACTACCTCCACCTCATATTCAATCAACCTTTCCCTCTTCTTTTGTTCCCTAGTTTTTCTGCCCTCCTTTCTCTCCTGTCCTCCCCACTTCTTTTCTTCTTTCTCCTCCTACTTCTTTATAGAATTAGAGAAATTTCTATACCCAACTCTGATTAATTTTTTTCCTCTTAAAGCCAAAACTGATAAGATTAAGTTTTAATAAGGTTCATCCTTATTCCTTCTTTCACCTGATTTTAATAGGTCTTCTGAAACTCTTCATGTGAATTAATTATCCCATTATACCTCCCCTTTTCTCTTATTCCAGTACAAACCTTTTCCCACTCCTAATTTTTTTTTTTCCTTTAATGTCACCACATCAGGGACCATTCACAACCACATCCACAATCCATTGTGCTGCCCACCTCTGACAGTCTTACTGACAGATACGGTTTTCAAGATTTACAATTTTTTTTTCCCATTTAGGAATGTAAATAGTTTTAACTTTATATATATATATATATTTCCCCCTTGTTACTATTCTATTCTTTTCTTGAGCCCTGTATTTTTAAATTAAAATTTAGGTTTAGTTATTTTTTTTTTCAATAGAAATGGCTGAGTTTCTTACTTCATTGAAGCTTTATCTCTTCTCCTGGAAGATGATGCTGAGTTTTGTTGGGTAGTTAATTCTTGATTGTAACCCCAGGTACTTTGTGCTCTAGAATATGATATTCCAGACACTCTGATTCTTTATTGAAGAAGCTGCCAGATCCTGAGTAATCCTGAATTTTGTTCCCTGATATTTGAATTGTTTCTGTCTGGCAGCTTGCAGTACTTTTATCTTGAGAATATAGTTTTGGAGTTTTGCAGCAATGCTCCTTGGGGTTTTCCTTGTGGGGTGTCTTTCCAGAGGCGATCACTGGATTCTTTCAATGATATTTCCTCTTCTCTTTCTGGAATATTGGTCCAATTTTCCTCAATGATCTGTTGTAGAATGCTATCCAGGTTCTTGTTTTGGTCATGTCCTTGATGTGAGCCAATAATTTTAAAATTGTCTCTTCTAGATCCATTTTCCAAGTCGGCTGTTTTGCCAATGAGGTATTTCACATTTTCTTCCATTTTTAAAAATTATTTTTAGTTTGTTTGACTTATTCTTGCTGCCTCACAAAGTCATTAGCTTCCATTTATCCTGTTCTAGTTTTTAATATATGCTATTCTTAAGTTATCTTTATATCTCTTTTCATTTGGTTTCTTGTACTGTTTAAGGAGTTGTTTTCCTCAGGCAACTTTTTCTTTTTCCTTTCTTTTCCAAATTGTTCATCCTCTCATGAATATTTCTCATTTCTTTTCTCACTTTTTTATTCTATCTATCTTATTTGCCTTTTGAAGTCTTTTATGAGTATTTGCAGGAATCTCTTTGAGCTTAATACCAATTCATATCACTCTGAGATTTCTTCTGTGGACATTCTGTCCTCATCTGAGTTTGTGTTTTGGTTTACTCTGCAGGCACCATAGTAGCTTTCTATGGTCAAGATTCTTTTCTCTTTCTTGTTCATTTTTCTTTCCTTTTTGCTATTTCTTCCTTCCTTCCTTCCTTCCTTCCTTCCTTCATTTCTTTCTTTCTTCCTTCCTTCCTTCCTTCATTTCTTTCTTTCTTTCTTTCTTTCTTTCTTTCTTTCTTTCTTTCTTTCTTTCTTTCTTTCTTTCTTTCTTTCTTTCTTTCTTTCTTTCTTTCTTTCTTTCTTTCTTTCTTTCTTTCTTTCTTTCTTTCTTTCTTCCTTTCTTCCTTTCTTTCTTTCTTTCTTTCTTTCTTTCTTTCTTTCTTTCTTTCTTTCTTTCTTTCTTTCTTTCTTTCTTTCTTTCTTTCTTTCTTTCTTTCTTTCTTTCTTCCTTCCTTCTTTCTTTCTTTCTTTCTTTCTTTCTTTCTTTCTTTCTTTCTTTCTTTCTTTCTTTCTTTCTTTCTTTCTTTCTTTCTTTCTTTCTTTCTTTCTTTCTTTCTTTCTTTCTTTTTTTTTAACTTTTGAGATTGAGCTCTGTTCCTGGAGTACATGGGATACCATCCAATCTTCTTATGTAGCTCTGAGTCTTGGCTTTGAGCATTGGGGTCCCTTGTGTTTGCAGGGTGTAGATTTGACTGCTCTTTTCAGAAAATACAGAAAATAGCCTGGTTTCCCCAAGAGTGCCTTCTAAGCTGGGACTGGAAGCTGCTCCAGTGATTTTCTCCTCTATTGAGCTAGCACTGAGGATCTTGATTTGCTGTAATAAAGACTTTCTCACTGACTTTCCCAGAATCTATTTAACTTGAGCTGAACACCCTTCTCATCAAAGTTAGAATGACCTTTCTTGAAGTTTCTTTTTTTTTTCTAGAAAGTTTTTTGAAGTTGTTTTTTTTTGTTTTGTTTTGTTTTGTTT
This sequence comes from Sminthopsis crassicaudata, assembly GCF_048593235.1. NCBI lineage: Eukaryota > Metazoa > Chordata > Mammalia > Dasyuromorphia > Dasyuridae > Sminthopsis > Sminthopsis crassicaudata. Next base: position 127,593,512 of record NC_133617.1, read on the forward strand.
TGAAGTTTCTCTCTTGACCTAGAGAGTAGTTCCATTCCTTCAGATTGCATTGATACAGGCAATTGCCTCAAAGCAGTTTCCTATATTTACCTACTCCCAAAATGAACAATAACAGTAACACAAAATAATGACAAACACTATTTAATTGCATAAATTTACTAAATTAGGGACTCTATCGCAGATGAGTTTGAGATACCTTTTGACAATCTTGTGATTCTTATAGTCCCCTTTGATATTTTTAAGTGAATAAAATAAAACTGGTATACAAAGAAAACCAGTTATTGAAATGCAGTTATTATTATTCATAATCATGTTTTTAGATTATCAACTAACAAACTCTACACTTAAAGCAAAGAAGTTTATATGTTTCAAAGTTAAAAGAAAAGGAAGGAGGATTTCATTGTTTTTATTTTCATCAGAAAGGAAGGATCAGTTGGGATGCTGTGTAGGTGGCCAGCATCTAGTAAACAGCAATAGATACTGAACAACAGAGCAATAAACTGGAAAGAGACCATCTAGATAAATGAGAAGGAAAGATGTAGATAGGGGAGTGGTGCATCTTACACAATTTTCCTGGGGCAAAGTTCTTGCTTCTTCTATAGGAGGATGAAGAGTTCTCTGCTCATAGACTGATGTCCTTGGTAAAAACACAATTTAGAAGAAAAACATATTAATGACACTTCCCTCTTTCTTAGGTCACACTGTGAGTAGTCTTCTCTGAATTAGAAATTACCCAGAATTAATAGGTAATGTAGCCCATTCATAATTTGCATTTTGATAACTATAAGATGAAGTAATTAGGTTTTCACATTAATTAATAATATTGAGGAAAAATGAAGGCTAAATTGCTGCATGTAAAATGAACAAGGGTCAGACTGATCAGGGAAGCTGCTACGCTTTCATTTTATCAGTGCATAACACACTGCTGACATTGTAACTTTAGGCAGTGATTCATGTATAATACAGTATTCACTAACACAGTAGGCTCATTACATTCCTACATCTTTGTAAAGACAATATAAGAGTGAATTATATGAGTAAAGTGTAATTAAAATGAAAATTTCTAAAAGCAGTAAGGAAAATTAATGATTTAAAAAAAAATAATATAAAATAGATTGAAGAAAGTAAACTCCACAATGAGAAGAGAGATCGAATTAGAATCAAGACATTTGGGTTTGAATTTTTTGTGCATTTTGTAGCTCTGATATATTGAAGATATATGAAATTGTGGAGAGCCTCAATTTCTTCCTTTGTGAAATGTAAATAACACAACTTGTAATAAGCATGTGACAATTCTTGGAATAAGATATTCAGGAACAACTATCCAAGCAAGATTAAGCATTGCTTTTTTGGGAAAAGATTGAAATTAAATAAAATAGATTATTTTAATTTATTTTTGATGAAAAGAACAGAGCTGAAGATAAATTTTGATCTTCAAATACAGAACTTAAGCGGAATATAAAATGGTAAAAAACAAACAAACAAACAAACAAAAAAAAAACAAAAACCTATGCTTTTAAAGGATAAAATGTTTACATCCCTATGTGGGAAGATGACATGTTTAACTTTTGAGAACTGTATAATTGTTAGGGGTATACTTCCAGGATATAGATATAATTTGATTTTATTATGATGATATATTCAAAACAAAACAAAAAAAAAAGCAAAACAAAACAAACAAACAAACAAAAAACTAGAGGAAGAAATGTGATTTTACTGGAAGAATAAGATGGGCTTAAAATGGGGTAAATTTTATGAAGAGGCAAAAAAAAAATCTATTACAATTTAGGAAATTAAGGAAGGGAGATGACCAGTGTGTGAATCTTATTTTCATAAGATTTGGCCCAAAGAGACAATATTGGACAAATTTAGCTTCACAGACAAATTTGTCTCATCCTATAGGGAAGTAGGAGGGGAAAGGGGAAAGAAAATGAGGATGCTAATAGAAGTGAAAACAGAAGTGGAAGAGGAAAGTTACTAAAAAGGAGGAAGGGCTGTAAAAGGGAAAGCTGTTTGAGGGAGGTAGTAGTCAGCAGCAAAATTCTGATGAGAGAAAAGGGGAAAGGAAAAAGAAAAGTGTTGGGGACAATAAGGTGGCAGGACATAGAGAGTAATTTTATTTGTGAATGTGAATGGGATAAACTCTCCCATTAAAATGGAAACAGATAACAGACAAGATTAAAAACCAGAGTCATGCATTATGTTGTTTACAAGAAATACATTTAAAGCTGAGTGATACATTTAGAATAAAGGCAAAAGGCTGGAGAAGAATCTAATATGCTTCAGCTGAAATAAAAAAAAAAAATGTAGCAGCAGCAGTCCTTTATCTTGGATCAAGGCAAAACAAAAATAGATCTAATTAAAAGAGATAAGGAAGGAAATTACATCTTGCTAAAGGGTACCATAGATAATGAAATAATATCAATACTAAACATATATGTTCCAGTGCTGTAACATTCAAATTTCTAAAGGAGAATTTAAGAGAGCTGTAAGAATTAGATAGCAAAACTATACTAGTGGGCAATCTCACCCTTGCTCTTTGAGAACAAGATAAATCAAACCACAAAATAAATAAGAAAGAAGTTGAGGGGGTAAATAGAATTTTAGAAAAGTTAGATATAATAGGCCTTTAGAGAAAATTTAATTGGAGACGGAAAGGAATATACTTTTTTCTCGGCGGTACATGGAACCTATACAAAAATTGGTCCTGTATTAGGGTATAAAAACCTCAAAATCAAATGAAGAAAAGCAGAAATAGTAAATACATTTTTTTCAGATCTTAATGCAATAAGAATTACCTGTAATAAATGGCCAGGCAGAAATTGACCAAATATTAATTAGAAACTAATTAATATAATTCTAAAGAATGATTAGATAAAACAACAAATCATAGACATAATCGATAATTTCATCCAATAGAATTATAATAATGAAAAAGTATACCAAAACTTATGGGATGCAGCAAAAACTGTTCTTAGGGGAAGTTTCATATCTCTAGATGCTTGCTTGCTTTAGAGAAAGAAAAGTTCAATGAATTGTGTTAAGGACCATGCCTAATTGAAGGGGCAGGTCAGTTCTCCTAGAGCCTCCACAGCTGTAGATCATAACATCTGAAGGAGTTACAAAGCAGCCTTTACTGATACAGGTCTTGCAGACTGGAAATGAAATAAATTGGAGGCAAAGTGAAGAGGAGAGAATATAGACAATGCAACTCCTTCTCAATAGGGAAGAACAGCAACTGTCTCTGTCTCCTTGTATCATCATCATAGTCTCACATGAAGAGAGACATGCCACAGGTCTGAGTTAACTCAGACCTCCAGCAGCCACTGGAAGGTGGCTTCAGAATCACAACAGAATTGGGAATGCAACTAAAAAAGCTAAAAAAAATACAACTTAAAAACTTCCAATTAAATACCAAATTTGAAATTTTGAACATGAGAGATCGAGAAAATTGAAAGTAAAAAACTATTGAACTAACAAACAAAACTAAAAGTTGGTTTTATGGAAAAAATGAAAAATATTTTAGTTGATTTACTAGTATGCCCTATTTTAATAAAATAAATTGAGCAAGCTTATTAATCAATGCCCTAATAAAAAATTCTCCAAGGTCAGATGGATTTTCATGTGAATTCTACTAAATATTTTAAAAACAGTTATTTCTAATATTATACAAACTATTTGGAAAAATAGACAAAGAAGGAGTCCTACCAAATTCCTGTTATGACACAAAATATCTTCAGCTGAAGTTTGTTAACAAATATTTGTCTCTTCTTTCTTTCCAAAACCAGTTCAGAGGCTTGATCTGGTGTTGATTTGAGGGAAGCTAGGAAAAGCTGAGATAAAGATTTTTCTACTCCCTGCCACTTTGGCTCTGCACATAAATTAGGCTTTTATATCATTTTCTAGGATAAATCTGTCCTGGAATAGATGTGAATCATTAGAAATTAAGGTAATAGGGGCAGCTAGGTGGTGCAGTGGATACAGCACCAGCCCATAAAGTCAGAAGGACCTGTGTTCAAATCAGACACTTAACACTTTCTAGCTGTGTGACACTGGGCAAGTCACTTAAACTCAATTGCCTCAGAGAAAAAAAAATAAATTAAGATAATAATTATATTGGGATCCAAGATAGTGGAGAGAATTGAAGAACTTACATAAGTCCTTCCCCAGAAACCCCTTCAAAGACGTTTAAATAATGCCTTAAAACTAATCTTGAAGTGCCATATCCTACAAAACAGATTTTGAAGTAAAACAAACAAACAAACAAAAAACAAACAAACAAACAAAAAAAAAACTTAAAATAGTCAGATAAAGTCCATTTTATCAGAGTGAGAGTGGAGTACTGTCCAAGGCAGACTAGGCCCTAACATTCCAGAAGTTCTTGAGAGTAAATGCATCAAGTAGATACAGCAACTGTTTTCAGAGCTCTTAGACCAGAGACAGGAAGAGGCTTGAATAGTCAGAAGGAGATTATAGGAAGCTTTTTGCTGGCACTCAGGGCAGGATTCTTTTGCTTTGCACATACTCAGATCTAGGTTATAGGTCCTGAATCTAAGTCCCAGGGTAAGGAGGAGCATTAGCACATTAATGCTTGAAACTGCAGTGAAACAGGAGTGTTCATAAGAGTGTACAAAAGGTGTACTTGTGGTCACCTATATTCTAGAGAAATTCTAGGAGAGTAGTAAACACCTTTTTTTAGATCATACGTTGTTGGTAAAACAAAGCTCCTAGGTTCCTAAAATATCTGTTAAATAAGCTGTACAAAATCCCTGAAAGTTGGGACAGTGTGCTTTTCATCTGGAAGTACAGCTATACTTTAGTAAAAAAACAAACAAACAAACAAAAGTTAAATATGCTAGAAAAATAAGCAAAGAAGAGAAAATGATTCTGACTATAAAAAGTTACTATGGTGACAGGGAAGATCAAAATACACACTATGAAAACAGAAATGGCAGGATTCCTACATCCAAAGCTTTCAAAAAAAAATGAAGTGTTATCAGATCATGAAATACCTCAAAAAGGATTTTGAAAGTAAAGTAAGACATAGAGGAAAAACTGGGAAGATAAATGAGAGTAATGTAAAAAGAAATAATGAAAAACAAGTCAGCAAAATTCACCTACTAGCAAAAGAGACATAAAACTTCATTAAAGAAAATAACTCCTTAAAAATAGAATTGTCCAAATGGGAAAAGAGATATAAAACATCACTGAAGGAAATAATTCCTTAAAAAGTAAAATTGAGCAAGTGGAAGCTAATGACTCTACAAGAGATCAAGAAACAATAAATAAAAACTGAAAAAAATAAAAAAAAAATAAAAGGCTGTGAAATATCTTATTAGAAAGACTTGGAAAACTGATCCAGAAGAGATAATAATAATTAAAAAATGGTATTGGACTTGCTAAATACCATAATTTAAAAAAAAAATAAAGAATTTAGACATCTTTTAAGAAATTATCAAGAAAAAATGTCCTAATGTTCTAAAACCAAAAAGTAAAATATAAATTGAAAAACAAATGCCCTGCTAATTATCTTCTGAAAGAGATACCAAAATAAAAATTCTTAGAAATATTAATAGATTCTGTAGCTCTCAGATTAAGCAGAAAATATTGCAAACAGCCAAAAAGAAAAAGTACAAGCATTGTGAGCCAGAGTCAGTTTAACTTAAGATTTATCAGCTTCCCCGTTAAAGGAGTGTTTGAGGTATTGATTTTTCAGAGGACAAAGGAAAGCAGGAAAGAGAAATCACAAAGAACTTAATAAGATTATATTCTGACATTGAAATATTATACTTGTAACATAAAACTTTTCTCATTTTTAGCACAGTTATAATGAGCATGGAATAGAGAGCATACATATGAGTTTAATAAATTGGGATGATACATTTTAAAATAAAAATGAGTGAAGAAAAAAAAAGGAATTCAGTGGGAGAAGGTAATATGGGACAAAAGAGCCAAAGGGGTGGAGCCAATGATGGTGGAGAGAACACACACATCTTCCTAAACTCTCCTTTTTAATCCATTCCACTCCAATGAGTCTGACCTTTCTTGAAGTCCTTCCAACATATCTTGAGCTGGAAAATTGTTTCATTCTGTCTTTCAGAGGTTCTGTCATTTTGGACTTGGTTTCATGCTTTCATCCAATCTGGATGAACTTAAGCAGTTTCCTGTCTTCACTCTTCCATCTTGACTCCCTACACATTTATGTTTATATAAATAAATTATTTGAAAATCTATTAAACTATTTTGACTATAATTCTTCCTTAAATATATTATAGAGAATGAGAAACTGTTATTGGAAAAGGACCTATGAGGTAAGGAAGCTAATATCTTGACTTGCAAGTGAATTGGATTTAAGTGAGGCAGGACTATGCAGAGGTCACTAGCTCCATTCCACAAGTTATTTGGGTCCACTGGCAAATTGGCAGATTGCTTTTGGAGATCTTGACCTTTTCAAGCAAAGTATTTTCTGGATCCCAGTTTGTCTGAGTCAATACCCATTCATGAATAAAAGCTATGGAAAAAATTAGGGTCCTTTTCCCTCAAAATAGCTTCTTTTACCTACTCAAAAGATCACTGCAAGAGGGGAAGACTCTCAGAGTTTCTAGATAAAACAAAAATGATTGTTATTCACACTTTCTCTGAATTAACAAATCAAAACAACAACCAGCTCTGGTTGGGATTGTGGATTGTTGTTGGGCAAAAAGTGAGAGCTACAGTCAATTGGGCTAAAGGAATATTCAGGCAGCTCTCTATGAATCCAAGTGGCTTTATCAGTGTTTAGTCTCCAGAGCTCTATTTCAAGAACTTATATTCTTTGCAATGTCTTTCCTAGGTCTCAGGTTTGAGTTGCAATACCAATTTAGAGATTTAATTTGGGATAAGAAATAAAGCAAAAGATGGCTTTTTTTTTCCTATATAAAATTTCAGTTTTGGTGAGAAGACCCTTAGTATTTGTGGTCAGAATAAACATAATTTTTATTTGCATTCTTTCTGAACCATTAAAACAGTGATCTCTCAAGATTTGGTTTTTTTGTTTACTAATCAGTGACAGTCAGTGTGGGTTGGATTTGAGGCAAAGTCAAATAGCTCCATTTGAATCCAAATGCACTTTATCAAAGCCTGCTTTAATATATCTACATTTCTATAAATTTATTTTTTGTGATGAAACATAGAAATATGACCTTTTATATATGACTAATTATCCATCAAACCACAAAATTTATCTGGATCTGTTGGGCACAGAAATAGGTGTTTAATAGTGCAAAGTTTGTAAGACAATAAATTCTAGGCTCAGAAATGCTCTGCTAATTCCTTTTCCAAAAAATAATCCTCATTCAGCTTATTTTTAAACATTATTGTTTTTCTTTTACAGCAACATATTGTCTCTTCAAGGAAATAAATATTATGAAACAATTGTCAGACTTACAAGATCTGGTAACTATTCAGAATAGTTTCAGTTAAATTTATGAATAGTAAATGCCATGTGTAAGAAACAAAATATTTTTCCAGGAACTACATTAACTCACTGATGAATGCAGGAAAGATTTATTTTACCTTCCTGCAAGAATGGGTGCCTAGGATAAATGATACATCTTTGAACCTTCAAAAGCAGCATTTTATTCCCTATTCTGAAGCACAAGGTTCTCTGCTAATTCCCCTTAAATTGGATGTTACAGAAGATAAAATACATGAATCTCAGCTTCTCATTACATAGCCAGTCCCCAACCCCAAGGAGCTTACATTGTAGAAGGGAGAGGGCTAAGAGTAAAGATTCTTTTCAAATATCAGGCCACTACCCTGATTCCAAAAGTTAATCTCTCCCACCAAAGAGCTTATATCCTTTTTCAGGAAAAAAATTAACCACCACCCTTTATTATTCTTTTATATCCTTGTGGATTTCAATTTTCTAATTTAAGTCCCATTTCTTCAATTTAATTTTCATCATTGTGGAAACAAAATAAATGTCCATTAATTTCTCACACCAGATTAAATAACTTAAAAAAATGCTTTTACAGTTTGGTATAACCAAAGATTTTGTTACTTATCAAATAATCATCGAATTTATAAGAGAGTTATCATGTAAGACATATCTGATTAGAACAGAATATATACTGTTCATTTGACAAGAGTGAGGATAAATGGCCAACTAATACTAGTATTAAGAAAGAAAAATGCTTGAGGAAATTTTATAATTTATATGATAAGTATAATTTGAAATAATCTATTGAAGAAAAAGAAAAATAATTTAAAAATGTAAGTTAGTTGGCATTCATGGAGAAAACAACTGCTATGAGAGGGTCTTAATGACAAAAGGTCAGTAACAAATCCTGGGCCCTGGATCAGTAGATGGCAATCCATGAAATTTTTATTTTTATTTATTTATTTTTTAAAATGAGTATTTCCCCCTTTATTTCTATAGTACTGGCACAGTTTTCCTTAAGGATTACTTGAAAAAGGCTATCCAGGCTCTTTTTTTGGTCGTGGCTCTCAGGTAGGCCAATAAGTTTTAAATTGTCTCGTCTGGATCTATTTCCCCAGGTCAGCTGTTTTTCCATGAGGTGCTTCACATTTTCTCCCATTTTTCATTCTTTTTATTTTGTTTAACTTATTATTGCTGTCTCAAGGTATCATTAGCTTCCATTTGCCCAGTTCTAGTTTTTAATGTGTGATTTTCTTCAGTTAGCTTTTGTATTTCTTTTTCCATTTGGTTAATTCTACTTTTGAAAGAGTTGTTTTCTACAGATAAATTTTTTTATTCCTTTTCCAAGTTATTGATTGTCTCATGTATACCTCTCATTTCCTTTTTTTATTTTTTTTCTCTCTCATATGCCTTCTAAAGTCTTTTATGAGCATTTCCTAGAAGCCTCTTTTGTCTTGACACCAATTCATATCATTGTTTGAGATTTATTCTTATGGACATTCTGGACTCATCTGAGTTTGTGTTTGGTTCTGCCCTGGCACCACAGTAGCTTTCTATGGTCAAGGTCCTTTTCTGTTTCTTACTCATTTTCTTTCCTTATCTTTTGGTTTTTACTCTCTTTTTTAACTATTATGGTTATGTTGTCCTCATGGGTTAAAGGGTACACTGTTCCAATCTTCCTTTGCACCTTTGAGTTTTGAGCACAGGTGCTCCTTGTTTGCAACAGTTAGCTTTGCCTACTCTTTCCAGGAAATAGCCTGGTTTCCCTGAGTTTCCTTTTGAACTGGGACTGGAAGTAGCTTCAAGTAGCATCACTGATTTTCTTCTCTTCTGAGCCAGGACTGAGGGTCTTAGTTGCTGATTTGCTGTGATTAAGACCCTCTCAGTGGCTTAACCAGAGTCTATCTCAGAAAAATAATTAAATTAGGAGAACTGCCAAATTCTTTCTATTATATAAATATGGCAATGACATTTAAACTAGGAAGAGTCAAAACAGAGAAAGAAAATTACATAACAATCTTCCTAATGAATATTCATGCAAAATTTTAAATAAAATTATAGTAAAGAGATAATAGCAACTTATCATCAGGATAATACACTATGATAAACTGGGATTTATACCAGGAATATAGGACTAGTTCAATTAAAAAAAAAGCTATTATCAATCAACCATATCATCAACAAAACTAACAAAAAACATGATAATCTCAGTAGATGCAGAAAACGCTTTTGACAAAATATAGCACTCATTCCTATTAAAAACACTAGAGAGCCTAGGAATAAAGGAAGCTTTACTTAAAATAATGAATAGTATCTCTCTAAAACCAACAGCAAACATTTGTAATACAGAGAAGCTCCATTTATATATATATATATATATATATATATATATTTCCAATAAGATTGAGGTAAAACAAGGACTATGAACATTATCATTCAATATTGTACTAGAAATATTGGCTCTAGTCATAAGAAAAGAAAAATAAATGAAATGAATTATAATAGGCTATAAGGAAATAAACTATCTTGCTTTGTAGATGATATGGTGATGTATTTAGAGAATCCTAGAAAATAATTCAACAACCTACTGAAAACATTAACAGCCTTAGTAAAGTTATAGGATATAAAATAAACCTGCACAAATCATCAGCATTTCTACATATTATTGAAAAGCCTATCAGAAATAATTAGAATGAGAAATTCCATTTAATATTACTGGACAAAATAAAATACTTGGGGGTCTACCTGCCAAGACAAAACTAAGAAGTGTATGAATAAAATTGGAAAACACTTCCCACAAAAATAAAGTCAGATCTAAACAATTAGAAAAAAAATCAATTGCTCATGGGTACAGTGAGCTAATATAATAAAAATGGCAATTCTGCTTAAATTGATATATATTTTCAGTGCAATATTAATCAAAATGACAAAAAGTGGTATAATGAAACTAGAAAATAATAACAACCAAATTCATTTGTTAAAAACAAAAGATCAAGAATATCATGCTAATTGATATAAAAAAAAATACAAAGATGTTGGTCTAACAATACGATAGCTAAAACTATATTATAATGGAGCTATCATCAAAACCATTTGGTACTGTACAAGACATAGTTGTTGATCAGTGGAATAAAGTAAATTCATGTGACACAATTATCAAGGTTTATAGTAATCAAATGTTTGACAAACCCCCAAACTCTAGCTTCTAGAATAAGAACTCACTGTTTGATAAAAATTGCTTTGAAAACTGGAAAATAATATGTCAGAAACTCAGCATAGACCTACATCTCACATCCATACCAAAATAAGGTAAAAATATACATATGGTTTGGGCATAATTATACCTTAAACAAATTAGGAAAGCACAGGGTAGTTTACCTATCTAATCTTTGGAGAAGAGCAAAGACTGGGGAACTTTTTAAAAGGCAAATTGGAAAACTTTGTTTTACATTACTTTGATTACATTAAATTAAAATGTTCTTGCACAAAGAAACCAACAGAAACAAGATTATAAGGAAAGTGCAAAAAAGCTGGGAAAACACTTTTACAGTGTGTCTGATAAAGGTCTCATTTCTAAACTATATAAAGAACTGTGTTAAATCTATAAAAATATTAGCAGGAATACACTGTAAACATTAACAGAAAGAATGTGCAATTATCAAATATGAAACACTTGTTTATTCTAAGTAATTTAGTAATCCAAAGCAATCCCAATAGATTTGGGATAGACAATTATTTCTGCATCCAGAGAAAGAACTATGGTGATTGAATGTTAATCAACATTTGCTATGTTTATTTCTTTTTTTTTTTCTGTTTTTTTTTCTTTCCTCTGCCATGTTTTTTCCCCTTTTGTTTCTCTTCCTACATAATTTATGAAGCCATGTGCATTACAAATAAATTTTCACAGAAGACTGATGATGGCTACTCATCAGAAAAAAAGACCAAACAGAAATTTAGAGCTGGAAGTATCTTTAAGAGTCATGGAATCTAATTCCCTTGTTTTAAAAAGTGATGTCTTGCACTTAGAGTTACTAATTGACTTAGTTATATAGTTTAAAGGTTACTTTGCTTTTCTTATAGTAAAATATAGATACAGTTATGCAGGAGAAAATTTGCTTTTCAATTCTACATATTCTAATCCTAACTCAAATTATTATTTTTCTTTTTTAAAATTAATTTTATAATTATAACTTTTTTTTGATAGTACATATGCATGGGTAATTTTTTTACATCATTATCCCTTGCATTCACTTCTATTCCAAATTTTCCCCTCCTTCCCTCCACCCTCTCCCCTAGATGGCAGGCAGTCCCATATATGTTAAATATGTTATAGTATATCCTAGATACAATATATGTGTGCCGAATCAAATTTCTTGTTGTACAGGAAGAATTGGATTCAGAAGGTTCAAAAAAACCTGGGAAGAAAAAAAATGCTCACAGTTTACACTCATTTCCCAGTGTTCCTTCTCTGGGTGTAGCAGATTCTGTCCATCATTGAATAATTGAAACTAATTTAGATCTTCTCTTTGTTGAAGATATCCACTTCTATCAGAATACATCCTCATACAGTATCATTGTCGAAGCGTATAATGATTTCTTGGTTCTATTCATTTCACTCAGCATCAGTTGATGGAAGTCTCTCCAAGCCTCTCTGTATTCCTCCTGCTGGTCATTTCTTACAGAACAATAATATTCTATAACATTCATATACCACAATTTACCCAACCATTCTCCAATTGATGGTCATCCATTCATTTTCCAGTTTCTAGCCACTACAAAAATGGCTGCCACAAAATTTTGGCACATACAGGTCCTTTTCCCTTCTTTAGTATTTCTTTGAAATATAAGCCCAGTAGTAGCACTACTGAATCAAAGGGTATGCACAGTTTGATAACTTTTTGGGCATAATTCCAGATTGCTCTCCAGAATGGTTGGATTGTTTCACAACTCCACCAACAATGGTGTCCCACATCCCCTCCAACATTCATCATTATTTTTTCCTGTCACCTTGGCCAATCTGATAGGTGTTTAGTGGTATCTCAGAGTTGTCTTAATTTGTATTTCTTTGATCAATAGTGATTTGGAAATCTTTCATATGAATGGAAATAGTTTCAATTTCATCATCTGAAAATTGTCTTTTCATATCCTTTGACCATTTATCAATTGGAGAATGGCTTGATTTCTTATAAATTGGAGTCAGTTCTCAATATATTTTGGAAAGGATGCCTTTATCATAACATTTAACTGTAAAAATGTTTTCCCAGTTTGTTACTTCCCTTCTCATTTTGTTTACATTAGATTTGTTTGTACAAAAGGTTTTTAATTTGATGTAATCAAAATTTTCTATATTATGATGAATAATGATCTCTTGTTCTTCTTTGGCCACAAATTCCTTCCTCCTCCACAAGTCTGAGAGGTAAACTATCCTATGTTCCTCTAATTTATTTATGATCTCCTTCTTTATGCCTAAATCATGGACCCATTTTGATCTTATCTTGGTATGTAGTGTTAAGTATGGGTCCCTGCCTAATTTCTGCCATACTAATTTCCAGTTTTCCCAGAAGTTTTTGTCAAATAATGAAATCTTATCCCCAAATTTGGGATCTTTTGATTTATCAAACAATAGATTGCTATAGTTATTCACTATTTTGTACTGTGAACCTAACCTATTCTCCTAATAAACTAGTCTATTTCTTAGCCAATACCAAATGTTTTGGTGACTGCTGCTTTATAGTATAGTTTTAGATAAGGTACCACTAGGACAACTTCATTTGATTTTTTATTTCATTAATTCCCTTGAAATTCTCCACCTGTTGTTCTTCCATATGAATTTTGTTGTTAATTTTTATAGGTCATTAAAATATTTTCTTGGCAGTTTGACTGGTATAGCACTAAATAAATAGATTAGTTTAGGGAATATTGTCATCATTATTATATTCATTCTGCCTATCCAGGAGCACTTAATGTGTTTCCAATTATTTAAATTTGACTTTATTTTTGTTGCAAGTGTTTTGTAATTTTGCTCATATAATTCCTGACTTCCCTTTGGTAAATTCCCAAATATTTTATACTATTGACAGTTATTTTGAACTGAATTTCTCTTTGTACCTCTTGTATGTATCTAAGTGAGGTATGCTCAAAGTTCATTTTTTAACCTTTTCATTAGTGGGGATTGCTCAATGCTCTATGACAAAATAGGGGCATGTTTGGTGATGATTTGAGAGAATAGAGATAATGTTCATCTGAGTTCAAGCTTCAAAAGTGAATATTGATACATGGCTCCAGACTATCTTTAATTCACTTAGCTGAAAGAATCTAGAATAAATTTTTATATAGAGGATATTATACTTCAATCAAGTTTTTGTTATTTAAATCTGAATATTAAAGGAAATTTCTTCTCAGATGAGATCTGAGATTCTCTTCCTCTTTTGATGGCGATTATTTGATGGGAACTCTCTTTCCCAATGATAGATTGTATTCCATATTTTATGGTATAATCTCATATATATAACATAACTGATTTTGTTATTAACATGGATAAATGACTTTATCTTTGCTACATGTTTTCATTGTGAAACTAGCTTTTTATGGTAACAAAATCAAACTTTGCATGCATATGTCAAAAAATTCCTTCACTCTCAAGAGTGAAGCTTGAATTATTTTCCCCCTTTAGAATAACAATATTTAATAGATGAGATATAATTTTAACCCAATATCTCTCTTTATTAAGGGACAAGACATTGGCTAGCCTCTGGTCCCAAACTTTTGTTTCTCTATCTACCAGCTGGAGAAGAGATATGTTTAGCTAGAAATAACTATTTGTATTACCATAGAGATCCATCTTCATAAGACACTGTGGACATATATATCATACATGGACAAAACAAAGAAACAATATAAGAATTCATAAAAAGGCATATTACACCAGAAAACAACTTACATATTTGTAAATGTATACATAGATTAAGCTTGAAATCACAGAAAACAGTTACTCTATAGAAATAAGAATACAGGTGTCACGCTGATAAATCATAGTAAATATCAGGAAAAGAACCAGAAATGAAACTGTTGTATATGTGTAAATCTATAAAGTATTAGTAAATTTTTGGCCTAGATTTATCACTGAGATTTATTGATATGAGATCCAAGATTAGCATTTGATTCTGGAGGAAGCCATATTAAAAAGAAACAGGGGGGCGGAGCCAAGATGGCAAAGAAGATACATGTGAATTTGTAAGCTCCCTTCTTCCCTCATTACCATTTAGTTAAATCAGCCTCAAAAATAACACTGGACTAATAGAAACCACAAGGATTAGAAGCAAAACATAAAACCTGACGAGAATCTGGAGTCTCTACAGAAAAGGTCAGTTCCAAGGGGATAAGAAAAAAGGCCAGCCCAGACAGTTAGGTGCTGGCACACTGTGCCGACTGGGCTGGGGAGAACTCTGGGAACAGAGAAGCCACAGAGATAGATAATCTGACACAGGCTGTTAGCTCTTCTCTGCTTATAAAACAGGAGTTCAGAAGAGAAATTAAGCCACATTAAAATATAAAGTTAGATCCTAGAACCACCCCAATGCGGAAGTGACCTAACAGATCTCAGCATGGCTGTGAAGCTACATTCTGCTGTCTGGGGCTTCACCTGGGGGTAGTTAAGAGCCTGAACAGCAGGGACATAGGCCAAGGCAACATCTAATCCACATAGAGCCAGGCTTAGCCTGAGGCTGTGGAACTGGAGCTGCCTTGGAATTCCCAGAGAAGCAGAACTCCCAGAGAAGCAGAACCTTTGAAGTAGGGACCTCGGTTTCTGGGCAGACACTTCCAGTTTGAGCACAGTGGCTTTTCACCTCAGCTGCTGATATCCATACCCCATGGGATTCATTGGCTGGGCTTTGTGTTGCTTTTACTGTTCATTCTTAACCCTCAGGGAAGTTGCTAGTTCACACAGCGGGGTCCTTCATTGGGCAACCTTCACAGTTCAGCCGTATCACCTCTGAGGCATTTCTGGGGAGGGGGAGGGAAACTCTCTCCCAGAGCTCTCTCTAAGCTCAGGCACAGGAGCTGCTGCAGTCATCCATTCTGGCAGGAAGCTGGCAAATAATTAAATTAACTCCTTATTCCAAGGGCATACTCCAAAAGATTTTTAACAATGAGCAAAAAGCTGAAGAAAACGATTAATTCCTTTGACATGGAGAAAGAGCTGGTATCCAACCCCGAGGAAGTTAACAGCAGAGAGTCACCAGATAACACTCTAAAGGGCAAAGATACCTGCCTCCCATCACATAACTCTCTCCTAGAAGAGACTATTAAAAAGTTAAGAGAGTTTGAAGAAAAACAGGAAAAGGAAAGAGAAGCTATGATAGAGAATAACAATGTCCTGAAATTGGAGTTGGAAAAAATAAAGAATTCACAGTAGATGCAGGGAAACAAAATTTGTGAATTAGAAAAGGTTAAAAAATCCCAGGAAAGTAGGATTTCTGAATTGGAAAAGATAAAAAAGTCTCAAGAAAGTAGGATTTCTGAATTGGAAAAAGAAAATAACTCTCTAAAAAAAATTAGGGAAATGGAAAAAAATTCAATAGAGCAAAATAATTCATTTAAAAACTCAATTGGGTATATACAAAAAGAACTAAAAAATGTGAATGAAGAAAATAACTCATTAAAAATCAGGACGGAAAAAATAGAACGGAATGATTCCTTGAGAACCCAAGAATCAGTCAAACAAAACAAAAAAATGAAAAGCTGGAGAATAATGTAAAATACTTACTGGGAAAATGTATAGACCTGGAAAATAGATCTAGGAGAGATAATCTGAGGATTATTGGACTTACTAAAAACTATAATTACAAAAAAAGGCTAGATTCTATTTTACAGGAAATAATCAAAGAGAACTGTCTAGAGATAATAGAAATATTGAAAGAATTCATCGAACACCTTCTGAAAAAAACTCTAAAAAAAGAACTCCACAGAACATTGTGTCTAAGCTGCAGAACTACCAAACAAAGGGAAAAAAAAAATATTGCAAGCAGCTAGAAAAAAAAAATTAAAAATCAAGGTGCCACAATAAGGGTGACTCAAGAACTGGCTGCCTCCACATTAAAAGATTGAAAGGGCCTGGAACCAGATATTCCAAAAGGCAAAAGATCAAGGATCTCAACCAGAATAAACTACCCAGCTAAGTTTAGCATTTTTCCCATGGAAGAAGATAGTCATTTAATGAAACAAAGGAATTCCATTTGTTTCTAAGAAAAAAAAAAAAAAAAACAGACTTAAAAAATTTTGATCTACATCCACAAGACTGAAGAGAAACAGAAAAAGGTAAAAAGAACTCTTGAGAACTGTAGCTCTGTTGTGGATAAACAGAAAGTCTGCATGGATAATTTGATTTTACTGATATAAAAAAGGGGGGAGTAGTAAAGGGAAGGGGCTAGTATCAGAAAAAAAGGAAGGAGTGATAAAAAGAGGGAAACTACATTCCACGAAGAGGCAAAGAAAATATACCATATCTGAGGGAATTTAGAGAGGGGGAGAAACATTGTGTGAATCTTACTCTCATCGGAAGAGGCTCAAAGAGTAAATAATTGAAATATTTGTTTTTCACAGAATTCTCTCTCACCTCATTAAAAGGGAGGGAAGAAAAGGGAAAAGGAAAAGGGGAATAAGGGAAGGGACTTGTAAGGAGGGGGGAGGGATACTAACAAGGGAGGGCTGCATGTCACAAGTGGGGTCTATAAATTAAATATTGGGGAAGAGGTTCAGAGAGGTCAAGGGAAAAAAGCATAATCTGGGGATAATATGATGGCAGGAAATACAGAATTAATAATTTTAACTGCTCCTTCTTCCCTCAATACCAATTAGATAAATCAGCCTCAATAATAACGCTGGACTGATAGAAACCACAAGGACTGGAAGCATGACTTACCAGATGAAGAGAATCTGGAGTTTCAACAGAAAAGGTCAGTTCCCAGGGGAGGAAAAAAAAAAAAAAAGGCCAGCAGAGATGGTTGGGTGCTAGCACACTGCACTGTTCAGGTTGGGGAGGGCTCTGGCATCAGAGAAGCCACTAAGATAGAAGAATCTGGCACAGGTTGGTAACTCTTCTCTGCTTATAAAACAGCAGTTCAGAAGAGAAATCAAGCCAATTTAAAATGTAAAGCCAGATACTAGAACCACCCCAATCTGGAAGTGACTCAACAGAAATTGGCACTGTGGGTCTGGCCAACTTAGGCTGTCCAGGACTTCACTTGGGAGTAGTTAAGAGATTGAAAAGCAGGCAGAAACAGCCCAAGACAACACATAGTACCTGGGTCAGCTTGAGGCTGTGGCACTAAGCCGAGGAAGACCCAGGGAAGCAGAACATTTGAAATAGGGACCGCTATTTCTGGGCAGACACTTCCAGTTTGAGCACAGGGGCTTTTCACATCACCTGCTGACATCCACGCCCCATGGGACACATTGGCTGGGCTTTGTGTCACCTTTACTGTTCAATCTTAAACCTTAGGGAATTTGTTAGGACACACAGCACCCTCAAAGCACAGCCCTGCTAAACACCTCTGAGACACTTACAGGGAGAGGGAGGAGAACTCTCTCCCAGAGCTCTCTCTTAGTTCAGGCACAGGAGCCTCTGCGTCCATCTGGTCTGGGAGGAAGCTGGAAAAAAATAAATAAATAATTTCCTACCCCAAGGACAGACCCCAAAATATTTTAAAAATATGAGTAAAAAGCAAAAAAGAACCATTGATTCCTTCTACACAGAGAAAGAGCAGGTATCCAACTGCAAGGAAGTTAATAGCAGATAGTCAGAAGATAATAGCCTAACGATATGTGCCCCCCATCACATAACTCTCTCATAGAAGAGACTATTAAAAAATTAAGAGAGTATGAAGAAAAATGGGAAAGGAAAGAGAAGTTATGATAGAGAATAACAATATCCTGAAATTTGAGTTGGAAAAAATAAAGAATTCACAGGAGATACAGGGAAACAAAATTTGTGAATTAGAAAAGGTTAAATAATCACAGGCAAGTAAGATTTCTGAATTGGAAAATATAAAAAAAATCTCAAGAAAATAGGATTTCTGAATTGGAAAAAGAAAATAAATCTAAAAAATTAGGGAAATGGAACAAAATTCAATAGAGCAAAATAATTCATTTAAAAACTAAATTGGACATATACAAAAAGAACAAAAAACTGTAAATGAAGAAAATAACTCCTTAAAAATCAGGACAGAACAAATAGAAATGAATGATACATTGAGAACCCACGAATCAGTCAAACAAAACAAAAAAAAAAAAAAAAAAAAAATGAAAAGCTGTAAAATAACGTCAAATACTTACTGGGAAAATCTATAGACCTGGAAAATAGATCTAGGAGAGATACTCTGAGGATCATTGGACTTCCCGAAAATTATGACCATTCTATTTTACAGGAAATCATCAAAGAGAACTGTCCAGAGATAATAGAAACAGAAGGAAAAATAGGCATTGAAAGAATTAATCAAACTCCTTCTGAAAAAGACCCTAAAAAAAGAACACCACAGAATATTGTGGCTAAGCTGCAGAATTACAACACAAAGGAGAAAATCTTGCAAGCAGCTAGAAAAAAACAATTTAAATACCAAGGTGCCACAATAAGAGTCACTCAAGATCTGGCTGTCTCCACATTAAAAGATTGAAGGGCCTGGAACCTGATATTCCAAAAGGCAAAAGATCAAGGATCGCAAACAAGAATAAACTACCCAGCTAAGTTTAGCATTTTTTCCCATGGAAGAAGATAGTATTCAATGAAATAGAGGAATTCCATATGTTTCTATGAAAAAAAAAGCAGACTTAAATAAAAAATTTGATCTACATCCACAAGACTGAAGAGAAACAGAAAAAGGTACACAGAACCCTTGAGAACTGTATCTCTGTTGTGGATATATAGAAAGTCCGCATGGAAAATTTGATTATACTTATATAAAAAAGGGGGGAGTAGTAAAGGGAAGGAGGTAGTATCAGAAAAAGGGGAAGGAGTGATAAAAAGAGGGAAACTACATCCCACGAAGAGGCAAAGAAAATATACCATATCTGAGGGAATTTAGAGAGGGGGAGAAACATTGTGTGAATCTTACTCTCATCGGAAGAGGCTCAAAGAGTAAATAATTGACATATTTGTTTTTCAGAGAATTGTCTCTAACCTCATTAAAAGGGGGGGAGGAAAAGGGAAAAGGAATAGGGGAATAAGGGAAGGGACTTGTAAGGAGGGGGGAGGGCTGCGGGTCACAAGTGGGTCTATAAATTAAATATCGGGCAAGGGGTTCAGGCGATCAAGGGAAAAAGCATAATCTGGGGATAATATGATGGCAGGAAATACAGAATTAGTAATTTTAACTGAAATTGTGAATGGGATGAACGCTCCCATCAAATGAAGTCGGATAACAGACTGGATCAAAAGTCAGAACCCTATAATATGTTGTTTACAGGAAACACACTTAAAGCAGGGAGATACATACAGAGTAAAGGTAAAAGGCTGGGGCAGAATCTATTATGCTTCAGGTAAAGCCAAAAAAGCAGGGGTAGCCATCCTTATCAGAGATCAAGCAAAAGCAGAAGTAGATCTCGCTAAAAAAGATAAGGAAGGAAACTATATCCTCCTGAAAGGTAGCATAAATAATGAAGCCATATCAATACTAAACATATATGCACCAAGTGGTATAGCATCTAACTTTCTAAAGGAAAAGTTAAGAGAATTGCAAGAAGAAATAGACAGTAAAACTCTAATAGTGGGAGATCTCAACCTTGCACTCTCAGATTTAGACAAATCAAACCACAAAACAAACAAGAAAGAAATTTTAAAAGTAAATAGAACATTTGAAAAACTAGGTATGATAGACCTTTGGAGAAAACTGAATGGCAATAGAAAGGAATATACTTTCTTCTCAGCAGTTCATGAATCCTATACAAAAATTGACCATATATTAGGACATAAAGATCTCGAAATTAAATGTAGGAAGGCAGAAATAATAAATGCCTTCCTCTCAGATCACAATGCAATAAAAGCTACATTCAGTAAAAAGTTAGGGGTAAATAGACCAAAAAGTAATTGGAAACTAAATAATCTCATCTTAAGGAATGACTGGGTGAAACAGCAAATTATAGAAACAATTAATAATTTCACCCCAGATAATGAAAATGATGAGACATCATGCCAAAATCTGTGGGATGCAGCTAAAGCAGTAATAAGGGGAAATTTTATATCTCTAGAGGCTTATTTGAACAAAATATAGAAAGAGAAGATTAACGAATTGGGCTTGCAACTTAAAAGACTAGAAAAAGACCAAATCAAAAACCCCCAACCAAAAACTAAACTTGAAATACAAAAATTAAAAGGAGAAATCAATAATATTGAAAGTAAAAAAAATCTATTGAATTAATAAATAAAACCAAGAGTTGGTTTTATGAAATGGCCAATAAAACAGATAAACCTTTGGTAAATCTGTTCAGAAAAAAGAAAGAGGAAAATCAAGTTGTTAGTCTTACAAATGAAAAGGGGGATCTTTCCACCAATGAAGAGGAAATTAGAGAAATAATAAGGAATTACTTTGCCCAACTTTATGCCCATAAATTTGATAACTTAAGTGAAATGGATGACTTCCTTCAAAAATATAGGCTTCTTAGATTAACAGAGGATGAGATAAATTGCTTAAATAGTCCCATTTCAGAAAAAGAAATAGAAGAACTCCCCAGGAAAAAATCCCCAGCACCAGATGGATTTACATTTGAATTCTAACAAACATTTAAAGAACAATTAGGCCCAATGCTATATAAACTATTTGAAAAAATAGGGGATGAAGGAGTCCTACCAAACTCCTTTTATGACAGGCATGGTACTGATACCTAAACCAGGTTGATCAAAAACTGAGAAAGAAAATTATAGATCAATTTCCTTAATGAATATTGATGCTAAAATCTTGAATAAGATATTAGCAAAAAGACTTTAGATTAATTAATTAATTAATCCCCAGATTAATACACTATGATCAAGTAGGATTTTTACCAGGAATGTAGGGCTGGTTTAATATTAGGAAAACTATTAGTATAATTGACCATATTAATAATCAAAATAATAAAAACATATGATCACCTCAATAGATGCAGAAAAAGCATTTGACAAAATCCAACATCCATTCCTACTAAAAATGCTTGAGAGTATAGGAATAAATGGACTATTCCTTAGAATAATCAGGAGCATATATTTAAGACCATCAGTAAGCATAATATGCAATAGAAATAAACTACAACCTTTCCCAGTAAGATCAGGAGTGAAACAAGTTTGCCCATTATCACCCTTACTATTCAATATAGTACTAGAAACACTAGCCTCGGCAATAAGAGCCGAGAAAGAGATTCAAGGAATTAGAATAGGAAATGAGGAAATCAAACTATCAATCTTTGCAGATGACATGATGGTATACTTAGAGAATCCCAAAGACTGCTAAAAAGCTATTAGAAATAATTCAGAATTTTAGCAAAGTGGCAGGATACAAAAATAAATCCACATAAATCCTCAGCATTTTTATATATCACCAACAAAATGCAACAGCAAGATATACACACAGAAATTCTATTCCAAACAAATGTTGAGAGTATAAAGTATTTGGGAATCCATCTACCAAAGAATAGTCAGGAATTACATGAGAAAAATTACAAAACACTTGCCACAAAAATAAAGTCAGATTTAAATATTTGGAAAGACATTCAGTGCTCTTGGGTAGGCCTAGCATATATATTAAAGATGACAATACTCCCCAAACTAATCTATTTATTTAGTGCTATACCAATCAGACTCCCAAGTAACTACTTTAATGACCTAGAAAAAATAATAACAAAATTCATATGGAAGAATAAAAGGTCAAGAATTACAAGGGAACTAATGAAAAAAAAGTCAGATGGAGGTGGTCTAAGTGTACCTGATCTAAAGCTATATTATATAGCAGCAGTCACCAAAACCATTTGGTATTGGCTAAGAAATAGACCTGTAGATCAGTGGAACAGATTAGATACAAAGGGAAAAATAGAGTACATCTATAGCAATGTAGTCTTTGACAAACCCAAAGATACCAACATTAGGCATAATAATTCATTATTTGGAAAAAAACTGTTGGGAAAACTGGAAATTAGTATGGCAGAAATTAGATATGGATCCACACTTAACACCATATACCAAGATAAGATCAAAATGGGTCCATGACTTAGGCATAAAGAATGAGATCATAAATAGATTAGAGGAACAGAGGATAATCTACCTCTCAGACCTGTGGAGGAGGAAGGAATTTATGACCAGAGGAGAACTAGAGATCATTATTGATCAGAAAATAAAAAGATTTTGATTACATCAAACTAAAAAGTTTCTGTACAAACAATACTAATGCAAACAAGATTATAAGGGAAGTAACAAATTGGAAAAATATTTTTAAAGTTAAAGAACTGACAAAGGTCTCATTTCCAAAATATATAGAGAACTGACCCTAATTTATAATAAATCATACCATTCTCCAATTGATAAATGGTCAAAGGATATGAACAGACAATTCTCAGATGATGAAATTGAAACTATATCCACTCATGTGAAAGAGCGTTCTAAATCACTACTGATCAGAGAAATGAAAATTAAGACTACTCTGAGCTACCACTATACACCTGTCAGATTGGCTAAGATGACAGGAACAAATAATGATGAATGTTGGAGGGGATGTGGGAAAACTGGGACACTAATACATTGTTGATGGAGTTGTGAAAGAATCCAGCCATTCTGGAGAGCAATTTGGAAATATGACCAAAAAGTTATCAAACTGTGCATACCCTGTGATCCAGCATTGCTGCTATTGGGCTTATATCTCAAAGAAATACTAAAGAGAGGAAAGGGACCTGTATGTGCCATAATGTTTGTGGCAGCTCTTTTTGTAGTGGCTAGAAACTGGAAGATGAATGGATGTCCATCAATTGCAGAATGTTTGGGTAAATTATGGTTTATGAATGTTATGGAATATTATTGCTCTGTAAGAAATGACCAGCAGGAAGAATACAGAGATGTTTGGAGAGACTTACATCAACTGATGCTGAGTGAAATAAGTAGAACCAGAAGATCACTGTACACTTCAATAACAATATTGTATGAAGATATATTCTGATGGAAGTGGATATCTTCAACATAAAGAAGATCCAACTCACTTCCAGTTGATCAATGATGGACAGAAACAACTCCACCCAGAGAAGGAACACTGGGAAGTCAATGTAAATTGTTAGCACTACTGTCTATCTACCCAGGTTACTTATACCTTCGGAATCTAATACTTTATGCCCAACAAGGTAATGGTATTTACACACATATATTATATCTAGGTTATATTGTAACATATGTAAAATGTATGGGATTGCCTGTCATCAAGGGGAAGAAGTAGAGAGAGGAAGGGGATAATTTGGAAAAATGAATACAAGAGATAATATTATAAAAAAAATTACTCATGCATATATACTGTGAAAAAAAAACTATAAAAAAAGAAAGAAAGCTGGAAAACCCTTTATTTAATTTAATTTTCTTTTCTTTTCTTTTTTTTTCCCTGAAGGATTACACTCAATTTTTCTGGGTAGGTAATTCTTGCTTGTAATCCTAGCTCCTTTACCTAGTAGAATATCATATTTAAAGTGCTCCACTTCTTTAATATAGAAGATACTTAATCTTTTGTTATCCTCACAATTGGTCCACAATATTTAAATTGTTTCTTTCTGATTGCTTGCACTATTTGCTCCTTCACTTGTGATCTCTGGAATTTGGCTATAATGTTTTTGAGAGCTTTAATTTTGGGAACTATTTTAAAAGACAATCAGTGTTGGCAGGGAGCTAGGTAGTGCAATGGGGAGAGCAACCCTGAAGTCAGGAGGACGTGAGAGCAAATCTCTTCTCAGACACATAATATTTACTAGCTGTGAGACCCTGATCAAGTCACTTAACCTCAATTGCCTCAGGGGGAAAATGACCATTGGGTTCTTTCAATTTCTATTTTGACAAATTCAGAATGAATAAGGCAATATTACTTTCCAATTTTTTGAAATGTGACATAAATATGACATCTAGGACCTTTTGAAAAATGGCTTTAAGATAATCTAATAATTTTTAAATGTTCTCTCCAGGATTTTTTTTTTTTTCTGGTAAACTGTAAGATACAGTGCCAGCAAAGAGACCCATGCAATTTCCCAATTAGTTGTTTCATCCCATTATCATATACTTGTTGAGAGCTCAGGAAGCCGCCACAGTTATTGTTGTTGATTCAGTAGATCCTAGTTTGCTGGGGTCTGAGCTGTGCTGGCTTGGGCTGTGCTGGAATGTGTTCCCTTCTAACTCTGATGTGACAAACTTTTCCTGCCAACCCCCCAAGCTATTTTGAATTGAGAAAAAAAAATGTTTCAATCCATCTCCATCTTTTTATAGGTTCTAACACTCTAAAATTTGTTTAGAATTATTTTTTAAATGTATTTGGTAGATTTTAGGCCATCTATACCCTGTCTCCCTAATGATGTTTATTTTTTTTTTATAACTTTGATACACTTCTCTATTTATTTGAGAAATAAAATCTTGTGAAATACTGTAAAATTTTAATAGTTCTTATTTATCTTTCAATGTTAACTGCATTAATTTAGTTTGAGGGAAATCTTATTTTAATTTAGTAATCAAAATTATCCATATTACATCTAATAATACTATATATATATATATATATATATATATATATATATATATATATATATATATATATATATTTTGTTCAGTTAAAACATTTCTGTTAACAACAACAACAACAACAAAAAATTTGACAGGTAAACCATTCCATGCTCCTTTAATTTTCTTAGGTATTACCCTTTTTGTTTTAATCATTTACCTATTTATAAGTAATTTTGATATGCTATGTAAATGTTGTTCTCTACATACTTTCTTTTTTCTGATCTGCTCTCCAGTTTTCCGAGCAATTTTTGTCAAATAGTGAGTTCTTGTTCCCGGAGGTTGTGTCAAATATTAAATAATTATTGTTATTTACTATTGTATATGGTGTACCTTATTTATTCTATTGATCTGTCACTCTATTTCTTAGCTAGTCCTAGAACTGTTTTGATGATTACATTTTTATAATACAGTTTTGAATCTCCACAGGTAAAATAACTTTCTTTACATTATTTTTATTAATTCCCTTAAAATTTTTGACTCTGTGTTCTTCTAAATGAATTTAATGAATTTAATGTTTTTGTTGTTTTTTTTTTTTTTTTTGATTAGTATGGCATTGAATAAATAAATCAATTTCAGTAGAATTATCATTCTAATTGTTGGTCTACTGATAACAATTGCTTTTCCCTCAACTTGTTTAGATTTTACTTTA
Organism: Sminthopsis crassicaudata; assembly: GCF_048593235.1. Lineage (NCBI taxonomy): Eukaryota > Metazoa > Chordata > Mammalia > Dasyuromorphia > Dasyuridae > Sminthopsis > Sminthopsis crassicaudata. The sequence goes on from NC_133617.1 coordinate 127,619,339, forward strand.
TTTATATGAAAAAATGTTTTGTAATTAAATTTATAAAATTATTGGTTTTATTATAGCTGATAATCTCCCAAATATTTTGTATTGTTTACTATTATTTTAAATATTTAAATTCCTTTTTTATCTATCTCTACTGGACTTTATCCATAGCATATAGAAATACTAATGATTTGTGTGGGTTTATTTAATATTGTACAACTTTGATAAAGTTATTAATTACTTCAACAAGTTTTTAGTTGATTTTCTAATATTCTTCATTAATATTATAATATAATCTGCAAAAAGTAAAAATTTTGTGTTTTCTTTGTTCTATTTTTTTTTCTACTCATTCCTATAGATAGCAGTTCTGATTTTCAAAAAAAAGTCATGGTAATGGGCATTTTTGATTTGCCTCAGGTCTTATAAGGAAGCCTTCTATGTTATCCTTATTATAGATAGGCTTCCTGTCTGATGATTTAAGATAGACACTATTTACATTTAAAGAAAAGTTCCAATTATTCCTATGCTTTCAATATTTTTATAAAGATAAATAATGTATTCTGTCAAAAGTTTTTTTTTTTCCCTGCATCTATTTAATAATCTTATGATTTGTATTGTTTTTGTTATTGCTATGGTCAATTGTGCTAATAATTTCACCTACTGTTTAACCAATCTGTTATTCCTATTAAAAATCCCACCTGGTTATACCATGTGAACTTTGTGATATGTTGATATGTTATCTTGCAAATATTCTATTTATTTTTGCATCAATATTCATTAGAGAAATTAGTTTATAATTTTCTTTGATTTTATTCTTCCTGTTTTAGGTATCAGTACCATATTTATGATGAGAAAGGGATTTAAAAGGATTCATTTTTTTAAATTAATTTTTCCAAGTCATTTACATAGTACTGCAATTAAATATTCTCATTTGATCATCATGATAATACTGTAAAGTAGGCTTTATTATAAAGCCCATCTACAGTTGAGGAAACACATAGATGTTAAATGATTTGTCCATGGTCACAAAGCATGTCTAAGGTTAGATTTAAATGCAGATTTTACTAATTCTATGTCCAGTCTTCTATTCACAGCTCTCTCTTAACCATTGTTGTGTCCATCAACTTAATACTAAGCGGGAATAATAAAAATATCAACAAACAACTTAGTCCTTTAACTCAAGGATCTTACATTCAACCAAAAGAATACAATAATAAAGTATATGCACTCTGGAAGGTCAGTAGGTACATTTCCTGTCAAGGTTAAAATTCAAGTGGCAAGAATAGGTAAAAGCTAACCGATCAGAAACACTGTTGTATTTCCCCCCCCCCCCCAGCTTTGTACTTTTCTGTCAATTTTATTTCTGTTGGGTTTTTTTGTGCAAACCCTTTTTAATTTAATGTAATCAAAATTGTTCATTTTGCCTTTCATAATGTTCTATAGTTCTTCTTTCGTCATAAATTCCTCTCTTCTCCAAACATCTGATAGGGAAATTGTTTCTTGCTTTCCTAATTTGTTTATGGTATCATCTTCTATGGCACAATCATGTACCCATTCTGACCTTATTTTGGTATGGGATGGGATTTTTCTAATAAGTTGTAATTTAGAATGTATTTTCTTTTTTATTAATTGTTTTATTTTTCTGGCTATATGTATATATTAACTTTTTAAATACACATTTTTAATGAATTTTGTTAGAAGCGGAATATCAGAACAAAAGGGAAAAATCATGGTAAAGGGGGAAAAAACAGATAAATGAAGTTAAAATAGCATTGTTAATTTACATACAATTGCTATAGTTCTCTTTGTGAAGATGGCATTTTTTTTAATTTATTGGGATTGCCTTAGATCACTGGACCACTGAGAAGAACCAAGTTTTTCATAGTTGATCATTACACAATCTTGCTGTTACTTTGTCCGGTGTATTCCTGGTTCTGCTTATTTCATTCAGTATCAGTTCATGTAGATATTTCCAGGGTTTTCTAAAATCAATTTGTTCATCATTTCTTATAGAACAATAATATTAATTATTCACATACACAATGTATTCAGCCATTCCTCAATTGATAGGTATCTACTCATTTTCCTATTCTTTGCCATCACAGAAAGAGCTGCTACATTTTTACACATGTGGGTGTTTTCTCCTCCTTTATGATTTCCTTGGTATATAGACCTAATAGTGGCACTGCTATATCAAAATGTAGGCACAGTTTTATAGAACTTTGGGCATAGTATAATGTATTTTCATATACTATGTACTTTGATTTCTCATTTGAAAGCTGTTTGCCCATAATCTTAAAGCATTTGGCTTTTGGGAAATTACCTGTATTCTTATAAATTTGACTCAATTCTCCATATATTTGAGAAATGAGGTATTTTTCAGAGAAAGTTATAATTTCAATCCATCCTCTATCCCATCCATTTTTCTGCTTTCTCACTAAAATTGGTTGCAATGTTTTTTTTTTTAATTTTTATTTTTATTTAATATAGTCAAATTTTTACATTCATTTTATGTCTCATAATATTTTCTGTAGAGAGCCAGAACTCTGGAGAAGTTTGCTTGAAACAAGGTGTTAAGGGGGCAGCTAGGTGGCGCAGTGGATAGAGCACCAGCCCTGAATTCAGGAGGACCCCAGTTCAAATCTGGTCTCAGACACTTAACACTTCCTAGCAGTTTGACCCTGGGCAAGTCACTCAACACCAGCCTCAGGGGGTAAAAAAAAAAAAAAAAGAAAGAAAAGAAACAAGGTGTTAACTCAAAGGAACTGATGAGACAATGGTTATCTAGTTTACATATATTCTTAATACTTAGCATGGTGATGTAATGGTTCTCTAATTTCGCACATAATCAGTATGTTGTAATGATGTAATTTTCAATAAGGTATATAAGAGCCAACAAAGACTGGAAGAAAGACATTCCATCTCCCACAATCCAGGTGACTCTCCAGCCTTCTGTATTTTTCCAATGAGACCAAGGCCCATCTGAAGGTCCCCCAGAAAGATAACCTGGCCACAGGTGAAGGAGACAGACTCTGAAGTCAGCAGAATAATAACCACAAGTATAGTCAGGAATAAATTCCAAAGTCTTTATTGTGGTGGCCCTCCTGCCTTCATCACTCCTCCGACTTAAGATAATCAAAGCAGTTCCTCAATGGTTTAGTTTGATCTCCTTGCTTTCTGGTTGATTAGTGTCTGAAACTGATTGACAGATGCTGCAAAGTCCATAGAGAAAACTTCTTATAAAAGAATTTTTTTTTTTTTATTTTATAATTATAACTTTTTTTTGACAGTACATATGCATGGGTAATTTTTTACAACATTATCCCTTGCACTTACTTCTATTCAGATTTTTTCCCTTCCTCTCCCAACCCCCTCCCCCAGATGGCAAGCAGTCTTATATATGTTAAATATATTACAGTATAGTCTAGATACAATATATGTGTGTAGAACCGAATATTTTGTTGCACAGGAAGAATTGGATTCAGAAGGTAAAAATAACAGTTTACATTCATTGCCCAGTGTTCCTTTTCTTGATGTAGCTGGTTCTGCCCATCATTAATCAATTGGAATTGGATTAGCTCTTCTCTATGTTTAAGAAATCCACTTCCATCAGCATACATCCTTGTACAGTATCATTGTCGAAGTGTATAATGATCTTCTGGTTCTGCTCGTTTCACTCAGCATCAGTTGATGTAAAGTCTCTCCAAGCCTCTCTGTATTTCTCCTGTTGGTCATTTCTTATAGAACAATAATATTCCATAACATTCATATACCATAATTTACCCAACCATTCTCCAATTGATGGACATCCATTCATCTTCCAGCTTCTAGCCACTATGAAAAGGGCTGCCACAAACATTTTGGCACATACAGGTACCTTTCCCTTCTTTAGTAGTTCCTTGGGATATAAGCCCAGTAGTAGTATGGCTGGGTCAAAGGGTATGCACATTTTGACAACTTTTTGGGCATAATTCGAGATTGCTCTCCAGAATGGGTGGATTATTTCACACTCCACCAACAATGCATCAGTGTCCCAGTTTTCCCACAGCCCCTCCAACATTCATCGTTATTTGTTCCTGTCATCTTAGCCAATTTGACAGGTGTGTAATGATACCTCAGAGTTGTCTTAATTTGCATTTCTCTGATCAATAGTGATTTGGAACACTCTTTCATATGAGTGGAAATAGTTTTAATTTCATCATCTGAAAATTGTCTGTTCATATCCTTTGACCATTTATCAATTGGAGAATGGCTTGATTTCTTATAAATTAAAGTCAATTCTCTGTATATTTTGGAGATGAGGCCTTTATCAGAACCTTTAACTGTAAAAATTTTTTGCCAATTTGTTACTTCCCTTCTAATCTTGTTTGCATTAGTTTTGTTTGTGCAGAAACTTTTTAATTTGATGTAATCAAAATGTTCTATTTTGTGATCAATAATGGTCTAATGGTCTCCCTTAGACACAAACTCCTTCCTCCTCCACAAGTCTGAGAGGTAAACCATCCTGTGTTCCTCCAATTTATTTATGATTTTGATCTTTATGCCTAAATCTTGGACCCATTTTGATCTAATCTTAGTATGTGGTGTTAAATGTGGGTCCATGCCTAGTTTCTGCCATACTAATTTCCAGTTTTCCCAGCAGTTTTTGTCAAATAATGAATTCTTATCCCAAAATTTGGGATCTTTGGGTTTGTCAAAGATTAGATTGCTCTTTTTATTCACTATCTTGCCCTGTGAACCTAATCTATGCCACTGATCAACTAGTCTATTTCTTAGCAATTACCAAATGGTTTTGGTGACTGTTGCTTTATAATATAGCTTTAAATCAGGTACACGTAGACCACCTTCCTCTGACTTTTTTTCATTAGTTCCCTTGCAATTCTCGACCTTTTATTCTTCCATATGAATTTTGTTTTTATTTTTTCTAGGTCATTAAAATAGTTTCTTGGGAGGCTGATTGGTATAGCATTAAATAAATAGATTATTTTGGGGAGTACTGTCATCTTTATTATATTCGCTTGGCCTATCCAAGAACACTGAATGTCTTTCCAATTATTCAAATCTGACTTTATTTTTGTGGCAAGTGTTTTGTAATTTTGCTCATATAATTCCTGACTCTCCTTTGGTAGATATATTCCCAAATATTTTATACTATCGACTGTTATTTTGAATGGAATTTCTCTTTGTATCTCTTGCTGTTGGATTGTGTTGGTAATGTATAAAAATCCTGAGGATTTATGTGGATTTATTTTGTATCCTGCGACTTTGCTAAAATTCTGAATTATTTCTAATAGCTTTTTAGCAGTCTTTGGGGTTCTCTAAGTATACCATCATGTCATCTGCGAAAAGTGACAATTTGATTTCTTCATTTCCTACTCTAATTCCTTGAATCTCTTTCTCGGCTCTTATTGCCAAGGCTAGAGTTTCTAGTAATATATTGAATAGTAATGGTGATAGTGAGCAACTTTGTTTCACTCCTGATCTTACAGGGAAAGGTTCTAGTTTATCACCATTACATATGATGTTTACTGAAGGTTTTAAATATATGCTGCTTATTATTTTAAGGAATAGTCCATTTATTCCTATACTCTCAAGCGTTTTTAGTAGGAATGGATGTTGGATTTTATCAAATGCTTTTTCTGCATCTATTGAGATGATCATATGGTTTTTATTAATTTGATTATTAATATGGTCAATTATACTAATAGTTTTCCTAATATTAAACCAGCCCTGCATACCTGGTATAAATCCCACTTGGTCATAGTGTATTATCCTAGGGATGATTTTCTGAAGTCTATTTGCTAGTATCTTATTTAAGTTTTTAGCATCAATATTCATTAAGGAAATTGGTCTATAGTTTTCTTTCTCAGTTTTCAATCTACCTGGTTTAGGTATCAGTACCATGTCTGTGTCATAGAAGGAATTTGATAGGACTCCTTCAATCCCTATTTTTTCAAATAGTTTACTTAGCATTGGAGTTAGTTGTTCTTTAAATGTTTGGTAGAATTCACCTGTAAATCCATCTGGTCCTGGGGACTTTTTCTTAGGAAGTTGGTTAATAGCTTGGTCTATTTCTTTTTCTGAGATGGGACTATTTAGACTACTTACTTCTTCCTCTGTTAATCTGGGCAAGCTATATTTTTGAAGGTATTCTTCCATTTCATTTAAATTATTGAATTTATCGGCATAAAGTGGAGCAAAGTAGCCCCTAACTATTGTTCTAATTTCATCTTCATTAGTGGTGAGTTCACCCTTTTCATTTTCAAGACTATCAATTTGCTTTTTCTCTTTCCTTTTTTTAATCAGGTTTACTAAGGGTTTGTCTATTTTGTTGATTTTTTCATAAAACCAACTCTTGGTTTTATTTATTAATTCAATAGTTTTTTTTTTACTTTCAATTTTATTAATATCACCTTTTATTTTTTGAATTTCAAGTTTTGTGTTTGTCTGGGGGTTTTTAATTTGTTCCTTTTCTAGCAATTTTAGTTGTAAGCCCAATTCGTTGTCCCTCTCTTTCTCTATTTTATGCAAGTAGGCTTGTAGAGATATAAAACTTCCCCTTATTACTGCTTTGGCTGTATCCCACACATTTTGGTATGATGTCTCATTATTGTCATTTTCTTGGGTGAAGTTATTAATTATGTCTATGATTTGCTGTTTTACCCAATCATTCTTTAGTATAAAATTATTTAGTTTCCAATTATTTTTTGTTCTATTTTCCCCTGGCTTTTTATTAAATGTTATTTTGATTGCATTATGGTCTGAAAAGGATGCATTTACTATTTCTGCCTTACTGCATTTGATTTTGAGGTTTTTATGCCCTAGTATATGATCAGTTTTTGTATAGGTTCCATGAACTGCTGAGAAGAAAGTATATTCCTTTCTGTCTCCATTTAGCTTTCGCCAAAGATCTATCATATCAAACTTTTCTAGTATTCTATTTACCTCTTTGACTTCTTTCTTATTTATTTTGTGGTTTGATTTATCTAATTCTGACAGTGCAAGGTTGAGATCTCCCGCTATTATAGTTTTGTTATCTATTTCCTCTTGCAGCTCTCTTAATTTCTCTTTTAAGAATTTAGATGCTGCACCACTTGATGCATATATGTTTAATATTGATACTGCTTCATTATTGATGCTGCCCTTTAGCAGGATATAATGCCCTTCCTTATCTCTTTTAATTAGATCAATTTTTGTTTTTGTTTGATCTGAGATGAGGATGGCTACTCCTGCTTTTTTGGTTTTGCCTGAAGCATAATAGATTCTGCTCCACCCTTTTACTTTTAATTTGAATGTCTCACCCTGTTTCAGGTGTGTTTCCTGTAAACAACATATAGTAGGATTCTGACTTTTAATCCAGTCTGCTAACTGCTTCCTCTTTATGAGGCAGTTTGCCCCATTCACATTTATGGTTAGAAGGACTAATTCTATATTGCTTGCCATCCTATTAACCCCTGCTTATGCTTTTCCCCTTTCCTTCCCTTTTACACCCCTACCCAGTATTAAACTGGTGAACACCACTTGCTTTTCACAGCCTTCCCTTTTTAGGGTCCCTCCCCCACCTTAAAGATCCTCCCCTTATTTTACCCCTTTTCCTCGAAGTTACTGCATTCCCTTCCCCTTAGCTTACTCCTTCCCTTTCACTTTTCAATGAAGTGGAAGACATTTCACCATAAATCGAATATGTCTATTGATACAAGCTATGTTCATCTCCCTCCTTTCTTTCTCTCAGATATAATAGGTTACCTTTGCCTCTTCATGAGATGTAGTACCACCACTTTATACTTTTTTTTATGATATAATCTCCTTTCCACCTCTAGTTTCTAAGACAAATTGTACATATGTTCTTTACATATTTTTTGATAGAAGTATAGTTCTCAAGATTTCTTTTTACCTTTTTAGAAATCTCTTGAGTTCTGTATTTGAAGATCAAACCTTTTATGTACATCTGGTTTTTTCATCAAAAATAGATGGAATTCATTTATTTTGTTAAATGTCCACCTTCTTCCCTGGAAAACGATGCTCATTCTTGCTGGGTAAGTTATTCTTGGCTGCATACCAAATTCCTTAGCCTTTTGGAATATCATGTTCCAGGCCCTGCATTCTATTAATGTGGACACTGCTAGATCCTGGGTTATCCTTATTGTGGATCCTCCATATCTGAATTGCTTTTTTCTAGCAGCTTCCAATATCTTTTCCTTTGTCTGATAGTTCTTGAACTTGGCCACTATATTTCTTGGCGTTTTGATTTTAGGGTCCCTTTCAGTAGGTGATCGATGAATTTTTTCAATGTCTATTTTACCCTCTGTTTCCAGAATGTCTGGGCAGTTCTCTTTGATAATTTCCTCGAAAATGGTGTCCAAGCTCTTTTTTTCCTCCCATTTTTCAGGGAGTCCGATTATTCTCAAATTGTCTCTCCTGGATCTGTTTTCCAGGTCTGTTGTCTTTCCGGTAAGGTACTTGACATTCTTTTCAATTGTTTCATTTCTCTGGTTTTGCTTGATTACCTCTTGGTTTCTCCTTGAGTCATTCATTTCTACTTGTTCCAGTCTAATTTTCAATGATGTATTTTCTTCACTCACTTTTTTTATATCTCTTTGTAATTGTCCAATTGAGTTTTTATCTTCTATGGAATTTTTTTTTCCATTTTATCCATTTTATTTTTTAGAGAGCTGATTTCTTTTTCCAGCTCACTAATCCTGTTTTCCTTGGAGTTGTTTACCTTTTCCAGCTCACTAATCCTGTTTTCCTTGGAGTTGTTTACCTTTTCCAGCTCACTAATCTTGTTTCTCAATGATTTGATTTCTTTATCCACCCTGTCTTTGAATGCATGGGATGACTTCTCCAGGCTCTCTTGCCAAGATTCCCTTTCCTTTTCCCATTTCTCTTCCAGCTCTCTTGTGAGAGCCTTTTTGATTTCCTCTATGAGGTTCTTTTGTATTGAGGAGCAGCTTATATCCCTCCCTGGGGATACATCTGGGGACAGTCTGTTCCTAGTCTCCTCAGCATTTGAAGTCTGCTCCCTCTCCACACAGAAGCTGTCAATGGTTAGAGCCCTTTTCAATTTTTTGTTCATTTTGTCAGAGCAGGAATCAAAGAAAACAAACTGACAAGAGAAACAATTGGTCTGTTTTGTGGGGCATGGGGCTGGATGGTATTAATGGGCTTCATCTACAGACTGGGGGTAGGGCAGCAGAGAGCCACTAACAGAACAGCAATGACTGTACTGAGTCTGCACTCTGAGGCTCTGAGAACACACCGAGTCAGTCCAGGTTGGGATTGGGGGTGGCTGGGCTCTGAGAGACTCTGGCTTTCTGGGGTTTTAATCTTCATCTCTGGTGTTTACTCCCTCTCCGCTGCTCCTGGCTTGCTGCCAAGAGGGAGCATCCACACTGGGGCAAAAGCCCTTTCACATAAATGGCAGAGATCACACCCCTCCCCCTCTGGTCTGAGCTGTGTGAGCTGCCTGTCTTGCTCTGGCTGCCTGCCCTCAGTCTTCACCCAGTCTGATTGACCCTTCCCCCGAGCAAACACAGAGCTTTTTTGGCGACTTTCAAGGATGTCTTCTCTTGGTGATTATTTGTGAATTTCTTTTTGGGTCAAGCATTAAGTCAGAGGCTTGTCATGAAGTAAGTTCTGAGAGAAAACGAGGAGCTCAAGCAGCTGTCTGCCTCCATGCTGCCATCTTGGCCGGAAGTCCTAAAAGAAATTGTTTTGTGTGTAAAGGCAGTATTTATACTTCACCAGTTTTAAGATACTCTTACTTTATCTTCAGCACACCAGACTTCTCCCCTGAGCTTCACTGTCAAATTCTGAAGAAAACAGGCCACCCTTTAAGAATTATTGAGTTGGGGCTGGATAACCAATTCTGACTGTCAAGTATATCTGACTTGTTTTTATAGACCCCCTTCAGTCAGTAATTCATTTTGGATTTGTTATCTGATTGCTTTTCTATGTTTATATTCTTTAGCTCTGACAGCTTTTTGAATCAAATATCGTGCTTACTTTACCAACCTGGAGCTGAAAGGGATAGTTAACATGCATATGATGACAGAATCAGTATTCCCCAAAATCTTGATAGGATTGAATAATGGATTGAATTGTAAAGGTGAAATGTAAAGAGATAAAGTTAAAAACCCAACTCCATAAGTACAAGATGGGGAAGAAAATGTTCTGGATTGTCACCCACAGATACAACATGAATCACTGTTTGATATGTGAGTGAACATTTTAATATTAACTGAGTCTCCTTGCAATGGAATCTGACTTGCTAATGTTCTTCCTTAAATTTGGCACCCTGCAAAGACATCATACATCATGTCTTTTCCTTGTGGTAATTTATAGTGGTACTATCACCTCTTATTTTGGTTGTTCTTCTTGCTGTTCAGTTTTTGTTTTTTGTTTTTTTTTTTTTTTCATCATGTCCAACTCTTCATGATATGATTTAGGTTTTTATGTTTGCTTTTTTTTTTTGTTTTTGTTTGTTTGCTTGCTTGTTTTTTTTTTGTTGTTGTTTGTTTTGTTTTTGTTTTTGTTTTTGTTTTTGTTATTGTTTTTTGGCAAAGATACAGGAGTGGTTATAATTTCCTATTCAGATGAGAAAATTGTGGCAAGTGAGGTTAAAGAACTTGCCCAGCTAATACATGTTTGAGGCCAGATTTGAACTTATGAAGATGCCTCTTCAGTTTTCTCATGAAAAAGATACATACCAGATTCAAGGACCAAGAAAAAAAGTAATTTATGATATACTTTAAAGTTTACTCTGCATTCTTAATACTTTCTTAAGACTAGGTAGTCAACAAACCAGCAAATCAGTCCACAATCTGTAAAATTTGCTCATTTCCAATGTGTAAATCTTTATAGGCTGCCTTCAGTATACTTCTGGACTAAGAGGAATCAAAGGGCACAACCAATTCTAAAAATATGCACTACTATGAATAGATTAATACAATACAAAATTATAGCTATACTTGGCATAAGAATTACACACTCACAATTATTAGTGTTCTTTTTTTATTTTTATGCCTATTTCTTGAGTGTCTTTCACTAGATGAAGAAAATAATGGAAAGTTCATCTGGTGTACTCGTAAGTAATTGAGAATATATATATGTATGTATATATATATATACATATATATATATATATATATATGTATGTATGTATATATATATATATATATGTATGTATGTATATATATATATATGTATGTATGTATATATATATATATATATGTATGTATGTATATATATATATATATATGTATATATATATATATCAAAGGAAAATGTAACCTTTTGGTTAAGTCAATTTTAGGACTAACTGGATTCAACCTGAAACAAAAATTAATTATCTAGGTATTTTGGAGATTTTATTTTGATTGGTCCTAACAGTACTGTAATTTAAGGAAAATAAAATATGCTTTAGTTGAAAGAATATGTGATACCCTTGTGTATAAATAGTACCACTTGATAATCCATCAATAGCCCAGCTGCTTTTCTAACAGAACTAGGGCAATCAATGAAACACAAAGGTAAAACATTTATACTTTAAGCTTTCCTTGAAATGTAATATTATTTTCTCAGACACCAGGTTAAAAAGGAAAAGAAAACTAAAAAGCTACTTTAGAAAAGTTCCCAAAGCTAAATTGGGAAAAAAACAAAGAAATGTATATAAAATCCCACAAAATTTTACTCTTTGCAACTTATCTTTTTAAACATTTAGAATGTCAACTATAAGAACTCTTTCTTTTATATTAATGAATAGCATGGGAAGTATAAGTATTGCACATGGAAATAATGATTTTGCCTGTTCTCAAGCTCTTACACAATTGAAAGCTAATTAATAATAACATTAAAACATTCTTTCTATTGCAGTTTGAAAAACATTTTTGATGATATTGACCCCAGTTAAAATATAAATATATTTAGAAGGAAAATAAAGTAGATAGAGGTGGCAGTATTTTAACATTCAATCCAATTTTATTAACTAAACAAAAATGAAAAAAAAAATCATTTTCAAATTAAAAGAAGTCTTTGATTTCAAGTTTCTGTTTTTCTTACCCACATATATCTTATGGATAGATGGAATAGATGAACAATTTTGTTATGTAATTTAAAAGTCAAAGTATCTTAAAATAGATAACAGTCCTACCAATAATGTCCTGAGTAATTGGGTGGGGTTGACAAATAAATACTAAATTATTGGTAATATTATTTCCTGAAGGAAGTAGGGAAAGGCTTTGATGGGGGCCAGTTTAACCTTACAATTCCCACCTTCTGTGGGACAATGACTGTGTCCAGTCAGAGATTCAAGTTGTGCCAAATCCCAGAAGTTAAATCTCTCCAAGGACCACACCATCTTTGCTGAATCACCTTTCAGTTAGCCTGCTATTCTGGCATTCTCTCTCATGATGTCTTTCACTTCCCCATGCCTCGTGATGCTTTTCTCCTCATAGCAAACTAACTCTTTTAGGGTGATAAATTTCTTTATGGGTTTAGTCTACCAATCTATGGTATATTATCACCTCATGGGGAGATTTCCTTTCTCCTGATTAATTGTAACTTCCACTAGGGAACTTGTCTTTTCCATTATTATTTGTTAAAACTGTTTTCTTTGCTATGTGCTCTCTTAATTCTATTTCATATTTATCATTCCTGATGCCTTGTGTCTTTTCATTTTGTCTGTAACCTCTTTTAAATAAATCTACTTTTGCTGAAGAGAATAACTAATATGAGATCTTTACATGGACAAACCCTGATCTTCAGTGTCAAATCCTATCATTTGGTATCAGTTGCTCTCCTCAACTTCAACATCAACCACCTCAATCTTATCATTTGGATATAAACATACAACATATCATTACCTCATAGGACTCAGTCTGGAAAACTGGAACAAGTGCCAGGAAAAAGCAAGTTACAAGAGTTGCCTATGATACTACATGTGTGACTTTAGCAAAATTATATAATATTGATCAGATTTATTTTCCTCATCTGTGAAATCAGATAAAAATAAATGACCTATCATAGACCTTTGTCATAGAGTTGCTATGAGCATAAGTAAATAAAAAAATTTTGCAAATGTTAAAGCATTATATAAATTCCAATTGCTATTATAAATGTTTATTTTAATTATAAAATACATCTAATGTCTTCCATTGCTTCACAAATATTTTATTACTTTAGCTAAAAATAATGCAAATACCATTACCATTTCAAACAATTATATGGATCTCTATTAACTCTTAATATCATTAGGCTGAAGCAAGTAACTCACTCATAAATCCATAAATTATTTGCCATACATTTTCTGTCTCCATACCTTTTTTCATTAAAGAAAGAAATTATATTCCTATAATGTCCTCCTCTTCCACTTATATGTAGTGATACTCTCATACTTCAATTCCCAATTTCATTGTACTTTGTCACTGGAAGTGATTCCATTCTCAAGTATATTAATCATTTATTTTAACATATTGTGTTTTCTGAGTTCTATGAATATTGCAAACTTTTTGAGTGCTGTCTACCTTGACCAAAGAAAACTAGAATCCATCTATAAATTACAAAGTAGAAGATAATGAAATGGACTAAAGAACTAAAAAACAAAAACAAAACAAAACAAAACAAACAAACAAAAAAAAAAAACCCAGTGATTTGTGTAGGAACACGAAGAATGTGTGCATTAGAGGTAAAGTCTAAATCTCATTCTATTTGACCTAGCCACAATGGACTATCAACTGTGTCTTGCTGAATCATTTTTAGTATTCTTTTAACATTTGCATTGTAACAAATTACATCATTATTTTCTCGTAAAATGTACACCTTTAAAATCCATTTTTTTTCTCTTTGTATCTATTTCTTCCCTGTAACCTATCAAAATTTATAATTTTGTAATGAACTTTACTAATTCAATTTCACTTCTGTGTGAATAAAGTTTCAAGAGAAAAATTTTTTGCTGAGCAGTTGAGAAAATGACACAATTGGGTAATTTCATGATGCATGCAAAGGAATGAAGACAAGCATATACACTAGAGTCTGGGAACACCAAAGACCAACTTTGCTTACATGAGCATTTATTAGGTTAAGATTGGCTTTTCTGTAAGAGAAATAGAAAATAAATTTTGTTATAACACCTCTTGAACTATCAGATACATTCACACTTAACAGGAAGGCAAGCCTGATTCAATAGATAATTTCTAACCATAGAAGGTGGAGGAATAAGTTATTTACATTTCTTTATTTTTTTGACTCCTTTTAACAAGTCAGGAATAACTGATAATTCAAAGAAAGTTTTGGTTACCCTCCCTCCCCCCCAAAGCTGGGAGAAAGGAAAATTTATCTTTTATAATTGGAAATTCATTCTGAAAACAAAGAAGTAACTGTGCATATTTCAGTGGGAAAAAATCAATCTTTGAATTCTCATGAAAAATTCCAATGCTGCTTTTTTCACTTAATCTTTCTGAATCTCTGTTTCTGTATCTATAAAATGAGTGAATTGGATTAGATGGATTATAAGGTAGCTTTAATTTTTAAAACATTTTTATGTGATCCCATGATCCTATTTACTTTTGCTTTTGCTTTCCTCTTACTCATATAGTTACTCTTGAGAATTACTAATTCATCTGAAGCTAAAAATAGAGTAAAGTATTGTGTAGATACCCTTGGAGTATTCACAATATTTATATCCATTTGCTTGGGTTTCCTAATTCTAACTTTCTTTTATTTTTTTCATTTTCCTTCATATCTAAATCATTTTGGATTTAGGAAAGAAAATTTTGCTCTTTTTCTAGTGCTATATATGCTGTGGAAGACAGGGATGAACTTGGAATGTTTCATGGAGTACTCAAAGACTCTAAAGAAATGTTGATTCAGTCAATATTCTTTTTTTTTTTTTTTTTTTCTGCAGATTGAAGAAGTAGTTTTGGTAGTTTTCATGTACTACATGCTCAGCATGAGCCAGAGAGTATGAGATCACAACCTGGGGTGATAATCAGTCACATTCAAATGGGATTAGTTTTTTTGTTTTTGTTTTTGTTTTGTTTTGTTTTGTTTTAATTTATTATTTCTTCTTTTTCTTATTATTATTATTATAGGTTTTTGTTTACAAAACATATGGATGAGTAATTTATCAACACTGATCCTTGCAAAACATTCTGTTCCAACTTTTTCCTTCCTTCTCCCCACCTTCTTTCCTAGATGGAAGCTAGTTCAATAGAAGTTAAATTTATTAACATATATGTTAAATCATACACACACACCCACACGTGCACACACACACACATACACACACACACACACACACACACACAAATTTATGCAGTTATCTTGCTGCACAAGAAAAATCAGATCTGGGAAAAACCTGACAAGGAAAACAACAATGCAAGCAAACAAAAACAGAAAGAGTGGAAATGCTATGCTGTGGTCCACACTATGCTGATCCTCTTCATTACTGAAGAATTGAAACTGGTTTGAATCATCTCATTGCTGAAGAGAGCCATGTCCATCAGAACTAATTATCATATAATCTTTTTGTTGCCATGTATAATGATCTCCTGGTTCTGCTCTTTTCACTTAGCATCAATTCATATCAGTCTCTCCAGGCCTCTCTGAAATCATACTGTTGGTCATTTCTTACAGAACAATAATATTCCATAACCTTCATATACCATAATTTATTCAGCCATTCTCCAATTGATGGGCATCCCACTCAGTTTCCAGTTTCTTGCCTCTATAAAAAGGACTGCCAAAAACATTTTTGCATATACAGGTCCCTTTCCTTTCTTTAGTATTTCTTTAGGATATAATCCCAGTAGTAGCACTGCTGAATCAAAGAGTACGCACAGTTTGATAACTTTTTGAGCATAATTCCAAACTTCTCTCCAGAATGGTTGGATTCGTTCACAATTCCACCAACAATGTATCAGTGTCCCAGTTTTCCCATATTCCCTTCAACATTCGTCATTATATTTTCCTGTTATTTTAGATAATCTGAGAGGTGGGTAGTGGTATCTCAGAATTGTCTGAATTTTCATTTTTTGGATCAATAGGGATTTGTAACACCTTTTCATATGACTAGTCATATTTGTTCAGTTCTGATTTTTTATGAAGTATTTTCTTCATTTACTCATTTTCACATTTTATATTTGTTCAATTGAGTTTTTAAATGAGTTGTTTTGTTCTATGGAAATGTTTTCATTTAACAATTTTTTAAAGACGTCATTTTCTTTTTCCAATTCACAAATTCTGTTTTCCTGAGAGTTTTTTACCTTTTCCATTTCACATATTCTGTTTTTCAAGAAGTTGTTTTCCTCTTCCAATCTATCTTTTAATGTGTTACATGCCTTTTCCAAACCCTTTTGAAAATTCTTACTTTCCTTTCCCCATTTTTCTTCTAGCTCTCTTTTAAGATTCTTTTTAATTTCTGTGATGGGAAGTAAGTTATATCACCATTTGGGGCTTCATCTGGAGATAATCTGCTTTTAGTTTCCTCAGAGTTTGTCATCTGTTCTTCTCTTTCCCTATTGAAGCTATCTATAGTTAGAGCTTGCTTTACCTTTTTATTCATTTTTTAAAAATGTTGAGATTTGCTTTTCAGGCAAGGAAGGCTTTCCAAGATTCCTCTACAGGTACCAGGAAGCATCAGCAGCTGTGCTGGGATTGCACTGTTATTCCCAGTGCAATGTGGGTGTAGCCAGGTCCCATGAGACTTTGGCACTTGGGGGTTCAATATTTATTTTTTATATTTGTGTTGGATGTTTTATAACTTCTCTGCGGATCTACAGGCTTGCAACAGGGCAGAGTAGCAAACTCTGTGGTAGAGTTCTCTCTGTAGATTCTCTGCATCACAGAATATGTATTGCCTCCCCAAGACCGCACCTCGTCCTGGGTCTTTTCAGCTTGTGCTGGCCTCTGTGCTCTGCCTTCCTTCCTGACCTCCTCCCACCGAATTAAAACAGAGCTTTTGTGGTAATCTTTGAAATTATCTTCTGCTGGTAATTTGCTGCATTCCCAATATTTATGGATTTTGCCAGTCCAGCACTATTTCAGAGGCTGAATTTAATAATTAGTGTAAGGATTTTAGGAGAGCTCAGAAAGAAGTGTGTGTCCTCTCCATCACCAGCTCTGCTCCAAGTCAATATTCCTAAAAATAATTTCAACAAAAATTACATAATTTAAATTATGTAAACCAAAAATACAGCTAGCTGATTGCCGCTCTTTTTATTTCACCTGTTTCACAAAATGATGCTTACATTTATGCAAGGCACCATAATAGTCAATGATGGATATCTTTCACTGTAAGTATTTATAGCAATATGAAAATCAATATAATTTAGAGATAATGGATAAGGTCTTGAACATTATAAAAAGCAAAAAAAAATAAAATGAACATAAGAGTGTATCTGGACTTTCATTTATATACATATATCTATATCTATATCTATATCTATATCTATATCTATATCTATATCTATATCTATATATATGTATGTATGTATATATTCCTTTTACTGGGGTAAATACACATTTTTTTTGTTTGTTTGTTTTTAATCTTATGAATCTTGTTCATATTGTCCTGCAAAACATCCAGACAGGATCTGATCCATTCCTTGTACAGGAGTTCCTTTTTCTATGTCCCCCCTTCCCCATCATTGTTTAAATAAGAGTATA